>NC_141905.1:35473939-35776969 GCF_057802395.1 Ceratotherium simum simum
TCACCCAAATGCTAATTACAATCCATCACCACACACATGTGCCTAATTATCCCTTTCGCCCTCCTCCCTCCCCCCACCTCTCTGGTAACCACCAATCCAATCTCTGTCTCTATCTGTTTGTTTGTTGTTGTTATTATCTACTCTTAATGAGTGAGATCATATGGTATTTGACCTTCTCCCTCTGATTTATTTCACTTTACATAATACCCTCAATATTCTCTTAGGATTGAGTACACAATCATGATGTCTGAAAATACAATAATTTTGTCTCCCTCCAATTATTATTCCTTTTCTATTTGTTTAATTTCTTACTTCTAGAAGCTTTTGAAAAAAATATGTAATAATAGTGTTAGGTGACTTATTTCCCTTATTCTCATTTTTTAACGTTTCTTTCTCTAGTGTTTCATCCTTAAATAAAATCTTCCCAAAAAAGTTCATGAATGGATTTCAGGAACTCCTTGAACTCCTGGAATAATTTGTAATATTTTGCATGTATATGCATTTCCTTGGGGAGAGAATTCTTAGCTTTAATAAAATTTGAGAGGTCTAGACAAAAATAAGCTTTTATAAATCTTATATTACGAATTAGTATATAGAGTTCTATGATAATAAGTGTAAAAATTCAATTAAATAGGCAATTTATGATGAAAAGGTAAACTTAAAAATTCTAATTGACAAACAAAACATGAAAAATAAAATTATATACCAATTGAATTCAACCATACCTGTATTTTTAAACCTCCAAAATTAAGTACAGTTGGCTCTCGGTATCAACAGTTTCAGCATCCACATGTTCCATGAACCGTGGATCGTGTACTATGTTTTATGATCCACGGTTGGTTGAATCCACAGATGCTGAACCCTCGGATACGGAGGGATGACTAAGGGACTTAAACTTCGGCAAATTTCGTTATCCGTGGAGGATCCTGGAACCAATCCCCCACAGAGGCAGAGGGATGACTATTTGTAATTCAAACAACTGAACAATGATTTAAGAATAATTTATCCATTAATGTCCCAGACCCCAAAGTCCTATAACTATCCCACTTTTGATTTCCCTTTTTAGAGACACTGCGGCGATCTCTAAAACTAGTATTCTCCCTCACTGCAATGAGTGGGAATAACCACTCTTTTGTCATCAGCACGTTGGTGATATATTTGGGAGTTCAACGCAATTTCCCACAAGAGTTTAAGGAAAAATGATGGAACATCAGTAAGACTGACTACAAAGGCTGGAGGGCAGCTTTGCCACCCCCGACACATGAGGACAACTGAGACCATTCCACCATAATTAAAACTTGGTTTCCTTCTTGAGTTGGTCATTCAATCTAGAATCATCATACCTTGGATTTTGAGCCTTAGTTCTACTGCTGTTGTCTGTTTGTGATATGAGTGATCTTGTTGCCATTGATTGCAGTTGTCACGAAAAAGCAATCAGCAGACAAAAATCCTGGATTCCAGAACAATTTGGTAGAATTTTCAACATGTGATTTTAAAGGGGCTACAGTATAAGCATCAATTTCTTTCATTAATTTAGCCTTTTTACTGTTAAGCAAAGTCCACTGATCACAAAATTCCTAGAGAACAGGAGATGCCGGGCTGCTTCTATAATTATTTGCACGGAGGGTTTTCATATGCTGTCTCTTTTGATCCTCACAGCAAACCCTGTCTCTCAGTACCACCAAGGAAACTGAGACTCAGAAGGGCAGATAAGTAAAAATAAAATCTAACCTGGGTAATACACTCGTTAAAGGTTTATTTTTTAAAGTAACCTTTTTGTATATAACAGTCAAAAAGCTTTCTTATATCATTGACCAGAAATTCTAATTGAATTGCTTTTTTCAAAAAGAATTCTGAGAGGAAACTAAGCAAATTATTATTAGTAAATAATATATAAAATTATTTTAGAGAGGACAAACAGAAAAACAGTAGTCTGAAGATGATTTCTACATAAAAATATTGTGTGCTAAACAATGCCTTTTTATATATTTTAAATTGGTTTTCTAAATATAATGTTTGTTCAGCAATACTAACCACAAAGATTCTCCAATGAATTAGAAATATTATTAATTTGTGATGATTGGAGGGAAATCAGTCTGAAAGGGTGAATAGCATGAATTAAGTAACAATATAAATCAATTTTTTTCATTCAATTATATTCAGAAACTTGAACTAAGCTAATAAAGTAATGTTTTGAGAATTCTCTAGAGAATCTTCTTTACAGAAAGGTATTTGCACACAGTTTTGATTTTACCTTAAGTTGGTTTAACCATCTCTACATGCAAACTTGTTTATTTTTGTTTGCTTAAGAGAAAGGTGGGATTTCTGTGGCAAGAGCAATGGAAAATTTCAGCCTAAGCTTCCTAAATTTTTGTAACTTTAATAGTAGTAGAATCTAAATGAATCACATTCTAGGATGCTGTTTAGTATATGGAAACTGATACATTGGCTGTTTAGGGATTTAAAGTGAATGTTAAGTTGTATTATGCAGAATGTATTATTATGTATTATGTATTAAGTTGTATGTATGCAGCCTAACTGAGTCCAAGAAATAGAATAGATCTCTTCTCTGGGGTCTGACCTGTTCCAGGATAATAGTATTTCTAGAATTTCGCTACCCTAATTCTAAAAGACTCTAATGATTGCAAAAAGGACAATTTAACCTTATCTTCTTTTGAAATGCGTTATTTTGGTTATTTTGTTCCCATGATATGACATAATTAATAGATCATGTAATATACGTGCACAATTGAATTTAAATACCTTAAATAACTTATTATCCACCCAAACATGTAAACAGCAAAGACTCATCACAATTGCTGTTACCAGGAGATCACCGTGACACCACTGTGAGTGTCCATTACAATGGGCCCCGCCCTTTCCATTAGATCAGGCCACAATGACATCACTAGCCAGTCACTCCTAGACTTTAGATCGTCACATTATCATGAACTTCACTCTATCAATAAGTACTTCTTGGGTTAATAAACAACTGATCTTTTAAAATGCATGATCATATAAGTTTTTTTTCAGTATTCAGAAATAAACTTCTACTAGAGGGTGATATTCAATGAGTCTCTTCTGTTTGGGGTCAGGTCAGGTTGCTGGAATCCCCTCGCTCTTAGCAAGGGTGAAAAGTGAAGTGGTTACTCTTGATATGCAATGGTGGTACAGAAGCTCCATGCTGCCCATCACCTTCTGAGGCATGTTGTGAGGACTCCTTACTCCCTGGTCCCCTCAAACAGAAGCAGGAGCAGAGGCCACTCAGTCCGCCTACACAGAGCACCTCCTGACAAACTAAAACCCACAGCTTCAGATGGACACATTCATGCACGTACGTATGACCTCATCAGACACACATACACAAACACTTCACACACATGTTCACAGTGACATATCCGCATATTGCCTCAATCCTATATGTGATGTGTACAGTTATACTCATGCACAACACTCACAAACCCAAACATTCCCAAAATCCCATTAGTGTGAGTCGGATATTATTCTAAGAGTTTAACATGTAGTAAATCATTGGAATTTCACAACAATCCTATGAAATGAATGCAATTACTATCCCCATTTTATGAATAGGAAACTGTAGTAGACAGAATAATGGCCTCCGAGAGATGTCCACATCCGAATCACTGAAACTATGAATACGTTACCTAACTGGCAAAAGGGACTTTGTGGATGGTAAGGATCTTGATACGGGGAAAGTATTTTGGATTACCCGAGTGGGCCTGATGCAATCACAAGAATCCTTATGAGGGAAACAGGAGAGTCAGAGCCAGAGAAGGAGATATGAAGACGGAAGCAGAGGTTAGAGAGAGGTTTGAAGAGGCTGTGCAGCCGGCTTTGAAAATGGAGGAAGGCAGGAGTGCAGGGGAATTCTAGAAGCTGGAAGCTGCAAACAGCAAGAAACTGGATTCTCCCCTAAAGGCTCTAAAAGAAATGCAGCCCTGCTGACACCTTGACTTTAGGACTTCTGATCTTAGAATTGTACCATAGTAAATATATGCTATTTTAGGCCACTAAGTTTTTGGTAATTTGTTACAACAGCAATAGGAAATGAAAACAGAAACTCATACTTAAATTGGTATGTAACTTCTTTAAATTCATGCACATAGTAATTGGTAGAGCTGGGTTATGAGAGCTAGCACTTGACTTTAAAGAATGTTCTAAACATCAAACACGATTTTGCCAGATCCTTGTTTGCACAGACATATTATAATATTATAACATAAAATAACACACATAAATATGTACACACGTGTGTGTGTGCGCTTCACATATTTGCACACCACCAGATGCCTTTTTATTCTCACCTAAGAACTCAACAGGGAGAAAGACCTGTACTAGTATCCTTTGCCAGGACTCAAACTGACACCAAGGCCTTAGCTACCCTTACTTCACCTGCCAACAGACCTCTACAGGCCTCAGGGGCTGTTTAACTCACAGGAGAAAGATCAGAGCAGGAAAAGAAAGTGAAAGCTCATCAATTCAGACTTTTATTTATTCATTCATTCAATAAATATTTGTTGAGTGTTCCAGTCAGTGAGGACACGGAAGATGTTACGTTTAAAGGGAAAAGACATTAATTAAAAAAAAAAAAAATGCATGTCTTGTACAAGTTCTGTGAAAAAAATAAATGGGGGTGACTGGGGATGGGGCCATGCTATTTTATAAAGTGAAATCAGAAAAGACCTCTTTGTTAAGGTGACATTTTAATAAGACATGAAGAAAATGAGGAAAAGAGTTATGTGGATATGTAGTGAAACATATTTCCAGCTAAAGGAACTGGAAGCACAAACGTCCTAAGAGAAAAGCATGCTTAGTTATTATATTAGCTATAGTACTTACCAAGCATCCATTTTACTGGAAACTAAATAGCATATATTAGGTTAGTTTCAATTATAGATAGAAGGTAGGTATAGTATTTTATATAGCCTGCAGTATATTATATATTTACACATACAAAGAGATATATGGTCAGTGCTACATGCGAGGGTGATCAGGTTACTGGAAGGTTAACACATTTACTGACACTCACTATCTGATAATGTCAATGACTTTAGCATGATTCTGACTTTGTATTAACTGATGTTTAGATTTCATTAGGATGATTCTTCAGTAATAATGAATTCTCTATGGGAATTTTATCCCTTTCCATTATGACTCTCTCCTGAACTTTAGGTAATAGCTGACTTCAGAGATAACACAGCCATCGTGTGCACTTATGTTCTGTAGATAGTAGTCAATAGAGATCTAATTACAACTAGTAAATTATATCCTCATTACATTAACTTGTTTCAATGAAATAAACTACTAAAATGGGTTTGCCTTTATTATGACTAAAAATATGTCTTCAAGCGTATATCTAACAGCCTACTATAATTATCATTGGCAGTATCTCAAGTTAGAGCACATACTTCAAAATAACAAGGGTAGAAGATCTGCAAAATTATAATGGAGATTGTGATACTATTTGTCATATCACCTTTATTTGAGACGTATTAGATACAGTGCAAACTAGTAATGGGAGGATCTTTTCCAATACCATAAAGAATAGAGTTTTATTAAGTTTTTAATCAACATCTAATTGTTAATTAAAGAGATTATTCATTAGATGATTGAATTAACCTTTCAAAAATATTATGCAAATTTGACACCTGTCCTGACACCAGGACAGGAAATAACTCCACCAGAAGAATGACTGTGCCTGGAATCATACAGAACCATTGCTGTAGAGGTTTCACTTTAACCAAACAGTAAAGTAGAAGACCTGCACCATACGTACAAATGAATTCAGTTTTGAATGGATATTACTTTTGCTGAGGTTTTCTTCAAATATCTGGTATCTGAGAGACTGAGTTCCACATTAGTATTTCATTCCCCTGTGATCTCCACCTATTTTCCTCTAGTAAGTTGGAGAAATATAATGGAAACTATTTAAACTATACTATGTCATTGCCCCACAGAAATGCATTCACCAGTTATGATTTGATATTATACATTGCAATCTAAAAGTCAATAACGGCAGTGTTCATTTGAAGAACTCCTCTGCCTTTTTTCAAACATTATGACTGAGTTAATTGTCTACTATATTTTGCAAACCTGACGTGAGCCTTCATGAAATTTTACTCCATTAGAGTCTGATTAATAGATGCATGCAAAGTAAAAGGAGACAGCCAGGAAGAGAAAATGGAATCATGTCTTAATATCTCAGTCCTACTGATAAATACATAAATTCTTCAGTGAATTATCATTATAATTACTTATTTTTAAATAAGTCAGTTTTTATGTAATTTTCAATATCTACATATACTAATATAGGAATACTATTATAAAAACATAGTGCAAAGTATATAACCTAGAAAAAAATTTTAATGTAAAAATTATTTTGCTATGAACAAGGATATCTTTAATGAATACTAACTGTGAAAACTTGGTCTAAAGCTATCAGAATTTAAAATAAATATGTAACATATTGTAAAATATGTAAAATACTATAAAGTAATGATCCAACCAGAAGCAATTGTGAGTTGTGTAGTTATGAACAACTGTGTAAATACTTTAATCTGCAGAGGGTAAAATATGAGACGCTGGCTACCATTCCTACTGATGCATACTTTTCTTGATCTCACCTAAAGACTTTTAGATTAAATTGTTCAGGAAGTAAAGAAAACCAAAGAGGAAGGAGAATAGAATGAGGATTATAATATTTTTTTGAGGATTATATAGAACAGTGTAAGAGGGAGTTTTGTGAAGTTAGAAAAGCTATTTGAACAAAGTATCCTCCTAAAAATTCAGGAAAGCTGGATTCATGTAAAATTCATGTTAAAAAGTTATAAAGATTTTTTGCAGTCAAATCCCGTGAAAAGTTACTATAAGAAAAAAAAAATCAAAAGAACAAAATATCTGCATAAAAAGATGCATGAAAGAAAGGCAGATTCAAAACCTAAAAAGTTTTTCTGAAAAAAAACTCAGAAGTGAGGTGGCAGAACTCGGGAAAGAATTAGAAGCAAAAGCAATAATCATTTCAGAAATGAAAACTAAATTAGAAAGAACACAGGATTGACTAATCACAACAGATAATGCCTCAAAATAAATGAAAGGTGAGACAAAGGAAATTTTTAAAAATCAAAATAAAATGTAGGAAGAGATTTAAAAAAAAAAGATTCAAGAGAGAGTGATAAATAAAGAAAATAAGTGAGAATATGAAACATATAGATAACAGGAATCCCTAAAACAGAAAACCAAAACAATGGATTAGAACAAATAAGGTGTGCAGGAGGAAAATAGGTTCATTAGATTTTTCAACAGAAATTGTTTATGCCAGAAAATAAATGGAGTAAAATATTTAAAACACTCAAAGAAAACGTAAGATAATGATTTTATATCCAGCAAAATTGGCCTTTAAGTATAAAGGGTATAAACAGTTAATAACACGCAAGATTTCAGGGACTTTCGTACCCATGAGCCCTTCTTAGGGGATCTGCTAAACAACGAGCCACAGACAACAAAATAACTAGAAAGACGTTAACATGAAACCTGATAATTAGAATATAGAGTCACATATAGAACTTCACACAACTGAGTATCAAAAGGGAAAGAGTATGTATATAATATTTGTATAAGGATGTATTATATGGGGGAAATGAAGACAGTAACAAAAACTTAACTGTTTTTAGTAATCATAATTAGTGGTGGTAGTATCGTTAGTTGAGACTGTTTATGTGTAATATTAGATTGTTGATATATATCAGAGAAGATAGATGTGATATAAAAAAGGTTAAGTAAAAAGGCTGTAGTCTTGAATTTTAATTAAAAATATCACAATGAACTATATATTTCCCAACTTTATCACTAAAAAGGCCAAGAAACAATGACTAATCATAGCAGTGAGCATCCCTAGCATTCTAGTACTCAGATTGACATCTTCAAGTGCTATATTCCATTAGAGAATAGGAAGGAAGGAAGGAGGGAAGGAAGGCAGGAAGGAAGGAAAGAAGGGAGGAAAGGAAGGAGGGAGGGAGGGAGGAAGGAAGAAGGGAAGGAAGGACAACGTAGGGCTTCTTCGAGAAATAACAAATTCTATGTCTGTGTTAGAAGATATATAAGATGACTCTGCGACATACTGATAACCCAAATAGGAAGGAATCTCTCCAGGTTTACTAGGATCATATAAAAAGGACCAAGGAATCAAACTGAAGAGGGTTTAATTCAACAACGTGGGAGAATTTAAGCTTCAATGAGGTTAACAATTGCAATTTATTGAAACCACCAAATACTTTTAAATCCATGAGATCATAATAATATTAGGAAGACAAATTAAGCTAATCATTCATCTCCTGAGTATCATGGAACCAAGAAATTATTTTGAAAACTGAATAAATAAAGCAAAGGAGCATTTATTCTGCACTTCCTCTATAAATACTACTGCTGGGTTACTTAGTATTAAATGAAGAAAAATGTCATCTTGTGAAATTATGCCAACTAATAATTTAAATTTAATGATAAAGTCAGATATCATCATCTTGGAATTCCCAAATGAGTTAATGGATTTAGACTTTAAGCCAAGCCTAAATCCATTTAGATTTTAATGGCTTAGCAGTGGCTTCCAATAAATATTTTTAGAAGTGAAAACCAGACATCATCTGCCCCTGATCAAAGAACACGTCACCTATCATCTTGCCACCATGATTAAATCTGATTCTGATCAAAACTCTTGATCCAGCTGTCTATTTATAGAAAACACAGAGGACAGGGAAACATGGTAAACTATTCTATGAGTGTGTAATCAGCAAAATTCAGACTGTGGGAAAATCTACAGGTCACAAAGCCTTGAGTCTTCAACAGATAAATTGTAGAGATAAGAAAGAGTTGGAGGGAGAACTTATAGATTAAAAAGCTATAACATATATCAAGTTTAAAAAACAAGCAAGACTACATTACATTATCTAGGACTCTATACTTGGATGATAAAACCATAAATACACCAAGGAAGTTGCTTTTTTAAAAATCAATGTGGTAGTTGGTGACAAGGCACATGGAGAAGTTTCTGGGGTGGCTGCCAATGTTATATTTTTTGACATGGTTGTGGTTAATAATTCATTAAATTATAGTCTCTTTTTGTGTGTTTTTCTGGATCTGGGTTTTATTTTACAATAAAAAAAAAAATAGAACAATAATGCGCCATGATGTGTTTTTGGCTCGGTGCAAATGCAAAGAGCTCAACACTAGTTTTCTTATACCTTATGTGCCCCATGCATTAATTTTATCTGCCTGGTTTCTAAAAGTCTTTGAGCTTGTGAACTTTGCTCTAGTCTTTCCACAACCTTTATTTTTCAGAGCCTCCGTGAAATTTGTCTTGACTGTCTCCTGAGTAGAGTTTTGTCCTTTCTGTGACTATGAAAGAATGGATATCCCAATAACACTCATCTGGGGAGTACCAATGAATGATGGTGATGTAAGTTAATCCATCACACATATCTAAAGATCTCAACTGCATTTAAAGATCCTTATGAATAGTGGATTTATTTTATGCATCTTTGGTCATGATAAATGGCTAGCCAAATGACTTCTATAATAAATATTTGTCATTGATATGTGAAATCTGGCTACAATAATGCCTGCCCATGGGAGTATCAGACTATCCCCAAAGATAGCTAAACAGGAAGGATCTATTCAAAGAGATGTTCCTAAATGGAAATTATACATGTACACATATGTATTTGCATATGTATTCTAATTACATTACAATTTAAATCTATCATGATTTTATATTCATATATCTGTAATCTATACATACATATACACATTTTAAAAATTTAACAAAATTGAACGTAGAGATTTAAAAGTTGCATTATTTCAATAAAAGCACTATAAATGAAACAAATGTTAATATAATATAGTTATAACAGAAAGATAAGATGAACAAGGATTTTAAAGACAATGAGACTGACGGCCAACACAAGATAAAGTTTACTAAAAACCAGGTTTCTTTGAAAGAGAGGGAATAAGATTAAATAAACTTGGACTATTTACAAAAATAATATTATACAAAGGATTTAAAAGGGGAAAAATATTTGGAATATTTCTAATATGAAGACTAATATGAAGCATAAAGGGATTTATGAGTAACATGAACACAATGAAGAGAGAGATTTGGAGGACAATAATTTCAAATATTTTGGAAAATAAAAGGAGATCACAAATTTGAAAGGAAATAATGATATATCACATTATTTGTTTTGTGTTCAAACTCATTATAAAATAATAACCACCAGTAGAAAAGGGTAGAGTCATGAGAGCAACAAAAAATATGTTACACTAAACAATGGCATAATAATATCACACACAGAATGGCTATGTTCAATAGCATAAAGGCACAAAATAGTTGTAAGAGAAAAAGATCCTTTCATAAAGTGGGAAATGCAGTTAATGATGAGCAAAGTAGAAAAGAAATAGTATTCCTTTTGGGAAGGCACAAACAATTACACAGAAGTTGAAAAGCAACCAAAATAAATTTTTGATGTGTTTTAAATCTATTCATTTCAAAGATGATTGAGAATGAGGAGAATGCTTAATTGGAAGGAATTATTTAAAAACTGGGAAAAATAAGGATAAACTTTACAAAGAAAACTAACAAAAAAGATAAAATATACAACATGCCCAGCGTATTACCTAACCCTTATAAATGCTCAATAGAGGATCCTATCGTTAATCTTTATTAATAATGGAGAAAATAAGAACTTAAAAGAGGAGTTTGGAGTTGGATTTTAGTTTTGGTGAAGAAAATGAACTAAACTGTATAAATTAAAGATAGTAAATAAATGTAATATGGGATTTTTTTGAAAAATATATTTAGTTCTTAATATGGTTTCTGATTCTTCAGACGAAGAATTAAGATGACTTTATCTGAAACGAGAAAAAGTCAATTAAATGCACATTTTGTCAATTTCCTGAAACTGAATAATTTTAATGACTTATTCTCTAAGGGCAGTTTAACTTCCAAGGATAAGAGTGAGAATTCCTCCCTCCAGGGTGCCCTTTGTTCTTATTTGCTTGCAGAGGGCCCAGTAATGAGTACATTGATGGAAACAAGACATGAGAGGGGAGGACTCACCCAGTCATGGGCCAATGCAGCTCCCATTCCCTCAGCACTTGTCTGGGAAGGGATATCCCCTGGGGCAGAGGAAGAGAGGAAGAGAACATAGCCTCCCACACAGAGTAGATTTTGTGAAAATGCATTTGGTGTTAGAGGGGTTGGCTGCTCAGAGCTTCTGGCATCTGGGCTATCCTCCCTTTTATTTTCTTCTCAGTTTCCTCAGGTTTTTTCTGTACCTCTTTTAACCTTCCTCATGACAGTCCTATCATTCCCCACCTCTCAAATAACCTTCTTGGGCCTTTTAGGAAGTACCACATGAAACTTAATATGACAGAACACAAACAACCCGTGTCTGAAACCCAAACATCCCCTGAAAAGCACTGATGTAGTACAGTGGCCCAGAAGAGATGGTGATACTTGAACTCAGTGCCGGGAAAGACTCTCACTCACAAAAATTGCAAAAGAAAACACAAACAAGTTCAATTGTTCATATCAAAACAGATGACAGATCCATTAAAAGCAGTTACAGAAGGTTTAAAAATAATAATAATAAATAAATAGCAACATTTAACTATAAAGATGATCTTCCACAATTGTACACGTTTATTTAAGAGTATCATATTATATGTGTATATGACTTTATGATACTGGCTCAGCACAAGGTTGACATAGGGAAGCCATATTGTAGAAAAGAAACCATATTATAACTTTGAATGTCCTCAGATTCTTATTATCTTTAAGCTAAATTGCAGTATAGGGCATTGCTCTGGTCTCTGCATATACAGTAAAACAAAAGATGATCAGGAACTAAGACCAGATGTCTGCCCCACCTGAAGACTAGATGTCTGCCCCACCTGAAGACCAGATGCCTCCCTCACCCAGAGACCAGCCATCGATATAACTGGCCTGTAGTCTTTATTCTGTAAGATGATTCTTTTGGACATTAGTCAGCCATCTTTCCCCTTGCTAGCAAGCTGTAATAAAACCCTTTCCCTGCTACCACCTTGCCTCTCCACTATCGGCATGTCTTGTGGCAGGTACACAACCCCCCTTGAGTGGTAATATTTACAATTTACAAAATTTTGACATATTATATCTTTCTGATTATTTGGGAGTTAGAGGAGACAAGTGTTAGTTATATATCCCTAGGTGGCATGACAACTACCATCTTCCTTGTTCTCAAACTGTCTATCTCCCTACTCTGTCACCATCTAGCTTTATGGCCATAGATAATAATAATAATTGCTAACATTTCTTGAGTGTGTAATAAATGCCTGGTACTCTTGTAAGTCTTTTATATGTATTTACTCATTTAATTCCAAATCAGTGAACTAGGCCTTATCATTTTCATATCACTTTATCAATAAGGAAACAGGCACAGAGAGATTATGAGCTTTCCCAAAGTCGCATGGTCTATCTTTGCTGAGCTGATTTTGAACCTAGGCATTCTGATGGTAAAACTCCAATTCACAAAGTCTATATTCTGCTTACCTTCCTGGTGAGTCACTACCTTCATTATCCTCTATTTTTTTCTTCTATACAATGAGCTAATAGGGGTGTGAGGAAAAGCAGTGAGATATATCATGGAATGTGATTAACATAATATCTGGTATCTAGTGGATAATGTTAAATAGTTGTGCTACCATTCCTTAGAAATCTAAAGAAATTGCAATCTAGAAATTTAAGACTTAACCCAGAAATTAAGTTCTTAAAATTAAATTTAAAAAACTTCAATGACTGAAAATAGAGTAACTTGGTCTAAAATCATGTTGCATGAGCTAAAATCCAGTGCTTCAAATTACACCAAATTTTAATGCTTACTGTAGTTTTTTTATAAGAGCGACAGCATGTTAATAGACAGGTGTGTTTGAAGGAGTAGCCCCCAGGCTGAGAACCTCAGTACCCCGAGAGTAGTAAGGATTAACACTACAAAGCATGACATTCCTTGTGAAACCTCACATTCAGGGTGAGGACCTAGACCTACGCATTTAGGAGTTGATGGACTAATAGAATTACATGCTCCAAGGCAGAATTTCTTTAGGTCTCTGTTGCTTCAGTTCACTGCCAGGGGCACTTACTACCTTTGATGTAAAATGTCTTTGACTCTTGCCTTAAAACAGTGGCCAGGGATGCTTCAGTATGGAAACCAACTGCCTCTTCTTCCCAGGAAGCAGAACCTGCCAGAAAGGAGTGCTTGGTTGCTTGGTCTTTCATGTTATTCTGGTATTTCTTTTCAGGGGAGAAATATTCTGTTCTATAAATAAAGCAAAAAGTTGTTTTCTTTCAGGTTTCTATAAGAACAAATATATATTCGCTTCCTCAGAAAAGTGAGTATGTGGCCGCCCGGCAAAGACAACCAGAACCAGGAAAGTCATATCAGTGACTGATCATTAACATGCCAGCAGTGAGAGGATGCAAAGCTTCTGGTAATAATAATGGTAGAACATAAGTTTTTCCAAATATTGAGCAGCTAGTTTGTTGTAGGAAATTAATGGATACCCTGTGGCTCAAAGTAAAACCACATCATAAACATATCATAAGGGGAACTTTGGATTTTTGTTTAGGTGATGACCTTCAAAGTAATTTTAAGTTTATTTTGGATTTTCTGGTGAACATCTTAAAATCAGACACTACTAGTGCTTCATTCTCTTAATTTCCATATGTGCCTAGATTCATCTGGGATCCAGTAGTTAAACTTGTTATGATTAATAAGAAAAGAACTTAGACATTAAGTAATGTGTTGAGGTCAAAGCAAATGATTTTACTGGTTGATTTATGATAGTACATGGTTGATTTCTAAAACAAGTAGAAATAATGTTAATAAAATTATGAGGTTGAGGGGAATGTGACGCTATCTAAGGCCATGACTTCTCTGTTAGTTTCTTTTTGTGGAAACGGTTTGCTGGCTTAGGAAACTGATATTACTATAGCTTTTTTTTCTAGTTTTATGTAAAATTTATTAGGTATGTAAACATTGCTTATATGTTCTAAACATGATGATTTGCAAATTTTATTTATAATAAATTTGGGGAGGTTTGAATTATTGTCAATCATATCATATTTTTTACAATGCCTTCAAATTTGATAATCCTAATAAGATTGATTTGCTAAAATTTTATTAAATCCAATCTAGTTATTAAATATATTTCTAGTATGAGACTAATTTTATTTGGAGACACCTAAATCTACAAGGTACAAAAGACAGAGTAAAGAATTAAAATTGGACTCATTCCCTGCTTCCAAAAATCAAAAAATGAGCAGTGACAGCAAGAAATAGATGTGTCATTAGCAATTTATG
Organism: Ceratotherium simum simum; assembly: GCF_057802395.1. NCBI lineage: Eukaryota > Metazoa > Chordata > Mammalia > Perissodactyla > Rhinocerotidae > Ceratotherium > Ceratotherium simum. The sequence continues at coordinate 35,488,348 of NC_141905.1, forward strand.
AGAACAAATCTCAGTGGTCAAATTGTCTCGGCAAGATATTGAAATATCTGGTATTGTTTTAAGCACAAAACTGCCCCAATATTGTTCTCTCACTTAAACTCACTAAGCAAACCAAGGAAACTAAAGGCAAATTATCTGATCAAGGGGAAAAAAAAGAAGATAGAGACTGAAACAATTTAAAATCCACCTAGAGCCACAGATAAGTGTTTTATTTAGGGTGCTGAGTTTCGCTGCTGTCTCTGATGACTGATGTGACTAAGGATTGCTATTGAATTCCAAATTCCAAGTTTTAATAATGAACCACAAACAGCAATTGTCTTTGGCAGCCAAACCAATTCCTCCTTTGGCCTCTTTCACCTTTGGTTTCTGCCAGATGAGACTGGGGATGTTTAGATTCAATGTTAGCTGTGATAGTTAATTTTCTGTGTCAACTTGACCGGGCCAGGGGTGCACAGATATTTGGTGAAACATTATTCGGGATGTGTCTGTGACAGTGTTTCTGGGTGAGATTAACAGTTGAATGGGTAGACTGAGTAAAGCAGATTGCCTTCCCTAATGTGAGAGGGCCTCATTCAATCCCTTGAAAGCCTGAATAGAAAAAAAGTCTGAACAAGAGCGACTTCATTCTCTCTCCCGGGTGGTCTTTGAGTTGGGACGTCGGTCTTCTCCTGCCTTCAAACTTGGACTGGAACATATACCTTTGGCTCCCCTGTTTCTCAGGGCTTCAGACTGCAGAACTTGGAACTTCTCAGTCTCCATAATTACAGAAACTAATTCCTCATAATAAATTCCTTTAGATAGATAGATCTTATTAGTTCTGTTTCACTGGGGAACCCTGACTAATATACCAGTGTTACTAAATCTATTTTAATTCCTGAATTTACTTGCCACAGTAATACAAGGTAGCTCATTCACAGTAGTTTCTCTCTCTCTCACACACACACACACACACACGTGTCTATGTATACATGTATATGTATATGTATATGTGTGTATACAAATACCCTAGTTTGGCCAGGAAAACAAAACCTACACTAGGTAATTCAATTGAAGGAATTTTATATGGGGGCTTAGTTACAAAGGTATTTGGAATAGCTGAGAGAACAGAAAAGAGAAGGTGAGGCAACATCAATTTTAGCAAGCCATCTCCACCCTCAGAGCTAAAGGGACAAAAGGGATAAACAGAGTTAGTAGAGCGTAGAAGCCGGGGCTACCAGGCAGGAGCAGGAATCTCATTGAGCCTGCCTGATGGGAGCTGCAACCAAACACAGAAGAGGTGAGACCACTGCTGATGACACTACTCAAAGCAGAAAAATAGAATGGAAAATACCCTGCCTTCTCCCATTTGCTGAACCTGCAAGGAAACCTAAGAAACTAAATTGGCAAAATTTAGCCCCTGTGATTTAGAGCAGACTAAAGGAAGGGTGAAAACCTGTTCTGAAAATAAGCAGATAATCAGTATATATGAATACATATGCATTTGTATGTGTGCATATAATACATATTTGTATATACATGCATATATGTGCATATATTTAATTTTGATAATGAAGGAAGATTCTAAATGGAAAGAGAAATTTGAATACAGTCTTCAGAGTGGCTCTTTGCTCAGAAGCTTTGCTTTCTCCCTTACCAGTACGAGAGCAGAGAGATGAAATACATCCAGGCACCATGGATCAGAGCAGAAAAAGATGATGGGTCAAAAACTTGAGGCTATTAGGATCTTTAAATTCATTCTAAGCAAAGGGACTGCTGGTTGCCACAGCCCAGGTAGTTACAAAGAGCAAGTAGGCAAAAAAAAGCACAGTTGAATTTCTTTAGGGAATGCTTTATTCCTCTCCACCATTTCGTACAGTGATATTATTATCTTCTTTTTGTTAAAAACTGAGTCTCAGGGAATTTAAGCTACTTAAACAAAATCATTAATGTTAGAGCTGCAATTCAAGTCCACTGCAAACCTTTCGCTATAACAGACCATTGATCCGTGAGAAATCCACTCCAGGGAGTGAGAGCAGGGCCGACTTCATGGATGTTCGACATGTGCAGTTGCACAGATCCCATTCTCAAAAGGGCCCCGTCCTTGGTTTAACGCTCAGCTGTTGCCATCTTGTGATACTTTGTAGTTTTATCTTTGAACTCATGTTTTGTAAATGAAGTCTGATAGGATAATGGAGCACGCATGAGCATAAGTTATATATGTATCTGCTACCATTTCTTGCTGACACTTTTGCCTATAGCATTCATAATGCCTCATGAGCACAGAATTTCAGTGGAATCATGGCAAATGGTAGTACAGCAAGACTCCAAGTGAGTAGTGTTAATCTGTGACTGAATAAGCAGAGACACTGACAGACCTGAGATGCCATGCTTGCCATCTGAACCAGAATTTGTTCTGAACGCAAAAAGAAGGCCTTGACTGGCTCTCTAAGAAGCAAGAGTGACCAGGAACACTATCATATTCTTTCTCACTCATGTTACCTCCCTGTATTATCTGACCACTTCCACTGAAAATGATGACATAGAAGGAAAGGAAGGGCCTCCCTTACTCATCGGTAAGCTGAAGGTAGAGCGTATTGGTAGAAAGTGAGCATATCAAGAAGCGAAATAAAATCATTTGAGCTAGTTTTGTGTATTGATTCCACTGTTCTGGTAAGACAAAATAACATAGGCGTGTGTGAGATACAAAATGTGAATTGTGCAACTTTGGTGATTCTGTATGCTCTTATATTTGCATTTAAAATGGGCTTTGCACGATATAAAGATAAATGGAAGAATTCATGCTAATAGTTAATTTTCCTTTTTACTTAGAACAGCTTTAAATACAAAACAACATGACAAGTCAAAAGAAAGAAAAGAAGCTATATATTTTAGTAGATTTAATGGCATTTTTTTCCTACTTTTTGAATAGGGGCTTTGCGTTTTCATTTTGGAGTGGGCCCCACAAATTATGTAGCTGGCCCTGAGTAAATAGTAGTTTTAATATTACAGAAAAACGTGGAATTTATTTATTATTTCAGTGATTCTCAACCTTCAATATGAATCACGATCACCAGAAATTTTTTTTAAAGAGATGCCTAAGTACCAACCCAGAGATTAAGATTAAGTTGGTCCAGAGTAGGCTGCAGTATATTTTTGAGTTCCGTGAATGATTCTAATGTACGGTGAGGATTGAGAACCACTGGTATAGATGTCTTCGCGCTTGCAAAAACCCCAATTACATATAATACATAACCTCTAGCGGAGGTTATGTATTTTAATAAGAGCTTTCTAGAGATAATGCCTCAAACAAAACACTGGAAAATAACAGCTTTCAGATACAGTGGCAGCCAGAGAGGGGACTTTGGGGAACTTGGAGTCTTTTTATTTTCAAATCACTTGTTACGACTAGGCCTAGGATAATTTCTGTCTGGTACTTTAACCAAATAAAATCTGAAGAGAAAGTTCAAGAGTTCACCATTAAGCATTGCAGTTATTGTTTCTTGAGGAAATAGCATTTTTAGTTATTAAATTGAATTGTTAATTTAGTTATTTTCAAATTATTACCTTAGCCGTAGAGAAAATAGACTGGCACTAACATGCTTTATTTTTATTTTCTAATTAAATAATTCACGTGTGGAAGGTCTGACTCAAGCTTCCCTTGACAAAAGTCTTAAGCAGATTCAGTAGCTACTTAGAGTCACAATTGGCAGAAGGGATCATACTTGTGCTCTTGCGTATACGTTCCGTACCCAGTCTCTAAAACTCCATAACAAGGATATTGTTGCTATTCTTCTTTTATTTGTAGGGTACAAGAAGTTACTGTGATAAGCCTATGTAGGAATTCAAGAGAAGTTCATGGGTAAGCAAAAAAGAGCAGCCCTTTCACAAAATATAGAGAATTCTTGGAGTTTATTTTGAAAACCGTTAAAATGTTTTTACTGCTCTCAATAATATTGACTCCTTAAAATTTACATTCAACCCCATGGATATCATAAACCTCTTTAAGAATATTATTTACTCTTTATTGCAAAGGAAAGGATTCATTAAAGATGCTTTTAAGTTTTTCTAAAAATTTAATTTTACTAAATGTCTCTACAATACAAAAGTTAATAAGAAATAGAAAAAATAGGTGTTCTATAGGCAAACAAGTGTGGGAAACAAACAGAGTTCTGTTTGGTTTTTCTCTGCAGGTTTTTTCGTAGCCTATAATATGCAAATAGCCATTATGTATCTCCAAGATACTTTTGGAACAAATACTAAGAATATTCTTTTTTTCTTTCTAGCCGTTATTTCCTACTGAAGGAAAAGTGGCTAATGCGGTTGGACCATGTAATTACTGAATGTTTCAAATGCAACACAGTTTGCATTTTCTCTTTTAGCCTCTTGGATATGCCTGTACCTAGGCCTATGGTCTCTTCTCAGTTGGGATTCAGTTGGTAAGCCAGGTGGGTACCAATAACTATCTTCAATTCAAGGGCTATCATGGAGGAAGCTCCTTTTGAGCTTCAGGTCTAAAGTCTATTCTCTAATTTATCTTTATTAGATAATAAAACTGACATGTGAGCCCTAGCTTCACAGTAAGTGTTCCTAGACCTTAGTTCCTTCTGTCTAGTTCTGACAATCTATTGAATGAAGACTAGGAAAGAATATTCAGTGTGTTTAAATGTATAGTTTTAAGGACTTTTTTAGTTATCACAATCTAAATTATATTGATTTTCTAGGAAATAGTTCTTTGACGTTTTTAAACACATTCTAGATCTTTTGATATAAATTCTCTAAGATTACTTAGTAAAATCAGCAAATTGATAGCTTTTGCTCTTAATTTTTTAAAATAGTGTGTGCTCTTTACCAAACATTTAAAAATTCAGAAATGTACAGTGGACAGTGAGGATCCTCTGTAATTACAATGCCCATAGATGACAAGTGGGTGCAAAGACTATCAGAGTGTTTACTACAATTATATGCATTACATATATATGCGTTTATGTATAAGTATTCACATAAATAATCTTCATTGATACTAGTTTGACATATGCAAATCCCATTTTAATTAGTTTTCCCTTTCACATCAATGGATTTCCTACACCTATAATTCCTTTTAATACTAGAATTATTTTCCTGATACTGTGTACCTTTTCATTATATTCACTGAACCCCACTTCAGTAGAGGCTTTCATGGAATGAAAAACACGCTTAAATTTTTAAAACATACAAAAGTTCTTTGTTTGATTATATCTGTCAACTTGATTTATGCATTCCTGCTCTTTATGATAAGTTAAGAAAAAATGTAGTCTATACAAAATTCAAAATAAATTAACAGTATATACATGTATAAATGTAAATATATGTAAATACAAATAGATGTGTATATAGATATATATATTTAATACATTTAATTTACCAATCTTCTTTTTCAATTTACTACACATTAATAACTTAATTCCCGGATACATTTGTCCTTTCACTGGCACAAAAGCTGATATGCTAGGGAATGGAACAGGTTCATTGCTCCAAAGTAAGCTAGATAGAGCCCTATTTAGACAGATGAAAGTTAGTACAATGAGTCATGATAAAAACCAGCACTGTGCATGTGGCTGGCAGGAAGAACCTCCTGATTATAAAGCCACAGCAACTAAACAGGGCTGAACAGAGCGACTGCAAGTGACAGCATGGGGAGCTGGAGCCACAATTGGAACTCCTTATTAGCAGAAGCTACTCCAACGCAATCCACGTGATTTAAAGAACTGGTGTCAAGCAGAGTGTCAAACAGGCCATCCATGGGGAAATGAAGAATCTATAGATTGAATGCCTGGCAAGTATCTGAGATTGATGAAATGCACTGTATACTTTAACAAATGGTAAATTGTAATGTTTCCCTTAAACCAGAAGAAAAAAATATAATTTCCTATTTTAATACAGAGAGTACTATATGGTAAGGTCAGTATATAGGAACTTAAAAGGCTCATTCAATTAGGTAGATTTTGCCTTCCTAAAAGTGTATCCCAATAAAGTTCATTTATTTATCAAAACATAGCAGCTTACACACACAATAGGTATAAGCCAGAGACATATGGAAGGCAGGGCATGAATGCTTTTCTATTCAAAGAAATTTGGGGCTAGAGGTCAGAGTAAAAATAAGCAGATAGTCCTCCAGTATACTCCTTCTGAGATTACACTGGGTAACCCTGCTCTATCTACCCAGATTGACCCTCTGCAAGATGATCGCTATCGATTAAGGAATTCATTTTGAATTAAATGCTCACACTGTCATACAAGAGAGAAGAAAGTCTATAGAGAATGCAGCTACAGCAATAAATCAGCTTTCTATCTGGGACTCAGTACCTATGTGCTCTCTCTGCTCTCTCTCTCTCTCTCTCTAAGTAAAACTGATGTCCTTGAAAACAGACATGAATTTTGAATTATGACTCTTGAAACTAATAAAATAAGTTGACTTTTGTTTTGAAGAAACTTCTCTATTATTGTTTGTATTATGGGCATTCCAAAACCCACGAACCATATGCTAAGCAATGAATATGATGTCTACGTTATACAAGGAACATAAGGACAATACATTTTCTGTTATTCTTCCATTACTTTTTGTGCACATTCTTGTGACCCAGTGGTGTTTTATATTTATTATTAAATCATACATGCTTTTGAAAGGAATGCCAAAATGATACAGAAAGAATATTAAGTATTTTTGAGAATTGGAATTAATAATTTGCAGCACCTGATATAGTGCCTTTACATAACAGGAGATCAAAATACAGTTTGTCAGTTTAATTCAACAAATATTTATCTGAACTCCTATAATATGGCAATTAACGTGTAAGGTTAAGGAGGCAAAAATGAATAAGACATGGTTACTCTCCTCAAGGAGCTAGGACAGGGAGCCCTAAGAGTGGGCACAATGATAAGTAGAACGTAGGAGTTCCTTGTAAGATAGAAAACTAACCAGAGTCCTGGCTTGACCACAATGTGGGTGATTCCTGTGTGTCTGGAGAACATACATTTTCACTCAAGTCTAACAATTACACCTTTTAAAACATACTTAGTCTACTTCATTTTCATGTTCGTCATCAGTCTATTATGTCAGTCCTTTCTCCTATGGTGTCTCTAAGATCCTCAGTGCTTTTCCTTCCATTGTTCAAGAGCCTTAAGCTTTGCTCTGTTCTTTGGAGGCAGCCGAGTAAATCAGTAATATAACTTGAGTCTCAGAGCTAGCAACAAATCCAAGGCTCACCTCTCTTCATCCCTCATGTTGTGCATGCAGCATCAGAGACTCAGAAATATGAAGCAACTTTTCCAAAGTTACACATTTTTAACGGCAAAACAAAGACTAAGTACTTGAAGTCTCAGCTTGGACTTCTGGGAACTCTACTAATTTACTTCCAAATGGAGGGAAGACTAATGAGAATATAGTTCCGAAGGTAAAAGGTAGGACTTTAAGTACTGAATTTGGAAAGTATTCAATGTTACGGTTTCAAACATTTAGAGTAAAACCCCCAATACACAATGGCCATTCCCATCAATAGATCAAAGACAGCGGACTACTGTTTTCCCCCTTTTCCTTTGTTCCCATTTTCACTTTGATGCTCTAGCTCTTAGTACGGTTTTATTGAAACAAACTGGGAGAACTCCTGCTGGACTTGATTTCTAGCTTTTAAGTACTGGCTACAGGGCAAGTGATACTTCAAAGGGAGTCTGTCTATAGAGATATCAATCAACCTGAGAAAATAGACTCAGTCCGCAGAGAGCGGAAATTGCTCCTATCAGGAGGGCTCAGCAAAATAGAGAACAAGAGGGTCTGAAACCCAACATCCTGATCTACATTCGTTTTAACTATTTCAGAGTTGAAATGGAAATAAATGAAAGTTGCATCTAAACTGTGAGGATAGAATAAGCCTGACTGAAATGTAGGGGAACAGCTCTACTTCTAAGTGATCTGGGAGTAGAGAGATGATTCTCCATCTGGAGCAAATGCCTGCCACCTAAGGGCTGTGTGAAGCAATGTCAAGTTGTTTTAGTGCCATGGATCATACCCTGGGCCCAAAGAATCCATGGACAGAATTCACAACAAATTTAAGTTCTGGGTGAATTGTATTTAAAAAATACTTTATTTTTTCACTAACATCTAGATAAATTTACCATTTCCTTCAATTATGAATGTTGGCAACAGACCACTGTAGTGTTAGCCGTATCTGTTAATTTTCACCAGCCAAAATCACAGATATTTCCAAATCATGTTGCAAGTATCTTGAAATATTACAGTAGTAATAGTGATAAACAACTATATCATACTAATATTAATATTAATACAGTAAAATTAATACAAGTAGTAATTAGATGTCATCATTTAATGAGTTAATAAAGAAGCAAACATATTAACAAATTACATTTATTAAAATATAATAATAATTAAAGTTTCATTTCCTTCCAATATATGTATTGTGTTTCATGCATTTTAAAACATTATTATCAATCTGAGAAGGGAACCAGCAGGACATTGTTATTAATGGTCAAAAACAAACACACACGGTCTTGTGCATTAAACTTCAAAACTGGATGTACTAATTAAGGACTTTCATGAGACTTTCTGGGGACTCAGTAATGTAGGTGAGTTCATTGTAAGCAAGAGGAAGCTGGTTTGCAGAAGCAGAAGTTGTTGACTTACGAGGGCAGCCATGGACATATGGCACAGTGTACACATTTATTAAGCAAACTTGAACATGGTTCAGGAAAAAGTTGCTATGTGAAAATGTCTAATCCAATGGGTGAGTTACAAGAGGAATAAGTACAGCAGGAAATCCTTGAGATGAGATGTCTTTGACATCATCTTAATTATGGATAATCACTCCATTCAAAGAAATTACTCCAGCCAGTGTCTGTGGGAGATGTGGATCAAGATCAAGTCACTCTGACACTGAAAGGGAAAAAATATTAAAAATAGATTTTCATGACGTAAACCCTGAATAAATCCTATTGATAATATTTTTTAAATATATTTGTGATTCTGAGAAGGGAACCAAGATACTATTTACTGAGTGCAAACTCTGCAGGTACTGTGCTATGGCCCTTATCTGTATTATCTTATTTAATCACTGTAATAATCACATGAAGAATATTTTATTATTTTCCTCCATTTAACTGGTAAGGATGCTGAAACTAGAGAGATAAGTAATTTGTCTGAAGTTATTGTCTTACCTTGGGCTGCTATAACAAAATACCGTATACTGCGTGGCTTAAACAACAAAAAATTATTTTCTCACAGCTCTGGAGGCTAGAAGTCTGAGATCAAGGTGCCAACATGATCGATTTCTGGTAAGACCTCTACTCCTGGCTTGTGAGTATACTTCTCTTTGTGTCCTCACATGGCAATGAGAGAGAGAGAAAAGGAGAGAGGGAGAGAGGGAGCTCTGGTCTCTATTCCTTTTCTCATGAGGGTACTAATCCTATTGGATTAACCTCATTTAATCTTATAACCTCATTTAATCTTATAACCTCATTTAATCTTAATTACCTCCTAAAGACCTTTTCTCCAAATACAGTCACATTGGGGGCTGGGGTTTCAACACATGAATCGTGGAGGGCACAGTTCAGTCCATAGTAGTCACAAATAGCAAGTGGAGTTGCCAGAACTGGAGTTCAAGTCTCTTGGAGTCCAGAACTCACAGCCTTAACTGCTCCAACAAATCCTTTGCCAAGACCACAGCCAAAGGGCTCTCAGGCAACTCTAGTCTCAGCAGCAAGCTGAGGTGTTAAGTATAAGAAATCAAGGGGGAGCACAAACTCTCTGGAACAAGAAGTCGGCCAATAGCCCTGCACCACGTGATGGGGCTAAGTCAGTGGTTGTCATTCAGTTCAGATTTTGTCCTGGAAACATTTGATGGCATTTGAAAACATTTTTGGTTGTTACAATTTGAAGAGATAACTACAGGCATCTACTGGTAGAGACTGCCAAAATAACTTACAACGCACAGGGCGGTGCCCCACACAGAGAATTACCTAACCCAAAATGTCACTGGTGCCGAGGCTGAGAAACCCTAGGCTGTTTCCATCTACTTCACCCACTTTTGTGAAGTGAGTCATACTTAGAATCCTGCCTGCTGAAAGAGAAGCTGAGTCCTGATCAGAATGGCCTCAGCACGTGGAGGTGCCCACGCAGCGTCCTCAGCGTATGTGACTCTGCCTTGGAGGACCCGAGTGAAGGACATGCTAGTGCTAAGTTATGACCTGAGAACAGTTAGCAGTGAATTCAGCAGATTCAGTTGCTTTTCAAAAGCTTACAAGATCTGTAAAGGTTTTCCATCAAAAAACAGAAAATTTACAATACATCATTATAGATATTCGACTGTTATCATCAGCTTTTCACACTTTCAGGTGTCATATGAATCATCTGTAATAGTTATGCTTTACTACCCAAGGTCTATTTTCATGAACACTTTTTCAGAACATGCCAAATTACAATATTCTATGAAAGTAAATGAAAGCATGTTCTATTTATCTTTCTTGCTAACTAGTACATCATTTTATTTGATGTGAACAATATTTTATTTTTACTTTACAAAGATGATAGTATTTTGAGTTAAGCTCCTCCCCTTAATTATAATCTTCTAGAGTGTATGGACCTGGTCTTTCTCATCCTTTATGCAAATCCTCAAAGATATAAATAGACAAACTTATGAGTAAATGCTGTTCAAACTGTAATCTAAACATTAAAATCTACTTACTCTCTGTTCAGGAACTTTTATCCATAATAAAGATCAGGTGATGATTTATATCTATTTGGAACTAAAAGGACACTGCCTAAAGCCAGTGAGCTTTCAAAGCCCTTAATTAAATAATTGACATAAAAATATATATTTACTCCAGAATACTAAAAAAGCACTTAACAAACAATATTAATTTATTTCAATAATTTTAATATTATATCAACTTTATTATTAGTATTCATAAATTTCTTACCATAGTTGCCAAAAATTTTATGTTAGATTTTCTTCGCTTATCAAGAATTTCTTTGCTTATAAAGTATTGAAAAAATCAGTCCAACACACATTAAAATATATATATATATATATATATATTTTGTGTGTGTGTGAGGAAGATTAGCCCTGAGCTAACATCCATTGCCAATCTTCCTGTTGTTGCTGAGGAAGATTGGCCCTGGGTTAACATCTGTACCCATCTTCCTCTACTTTATATGGGACGCCGCCACAGCATGGCTTGACAAGCAGTGTGTCCGTCAGCACCGGGGATCTGAACTGGCGATCGCTGGGTCGCCAAGCAGAACACGCAAACTTAACCACTACACCACCAGGCCGGCCCCTTAAAATATTTTTAAAGACTAAGTTGTAAAAATAGTTTCATCTTCTCCAGCAAAAAAATATTTAGGAGGGTGCATTTTAATATATTTTCTATAATGTAAGATGAAAACTTTAAAATGTGTAGGACCTACAAAGGTCTTAAAATGACAACTAAATTGGAGACTTTTATTTGCTATTCTGCCTCTTTCACTATTTTACTGAAGTTACCTCTTAAGATTACAAGAAAAACTGCTAAAATTTAAATGTTACCATCTTTCATATCTCAAAAACAGAAAGAAGACACCAGTAGTCACAAAACACAAACTTTCTCTCAAAACCCATGGGGAATCAAATTATGATTATAATTTTTTTGCTATGGCAACCATTATTACTTTCCAAATCAAGAGCCAAGGCTTCCCGTGCTGGCACAAAACACATCTATGTGCACCTGATAGATCAGAAGTTAACATTTGTTTCTTTATAATTGGGTTATATCTTCAATTAGGGAAAAATGATTTTTGAATAATGGGTCAATTATTCATTGCTTCAGTAAGTATATTGAACGAAATTTAGTGTGTATTAAAATATTCATGGACCTTAATGATTAAACCAGCTAGTCAAAATGGTAGATCACTTGTGTCTGCAGACAGAGCCTGAGCTGATGATACAATAAAATAAAGTATTTGCAAATATAAGAGTATGGACAGCCCTTCAACGTACTCTAAAAGATATCTTAGTCCACCTTCCCCAAGAAACAGTCTTAAAAAAGGTGTAAGTGCTATTGCTTTACTGGTGGTACAATTTTTCAGGGCAATGAGAATAAAATATTGAAGCCAAAGAAGGTGACTCATTGTCACCTTGAAGTAACCACTACTTCAAGATAAGCTGCAAGGCAGCTGTGGAAGAACAGAGAGAGAATTCACATGCAGGAGTAACCCTGCTCCCTATTTCCCACTTTCCATTAGTCAAAAGTTGCCACATGAATATTTATCCAGCTGTCAGGTTGTCTCACCTGGCCTCTTTGGTGGTTGCTGGGCAGCCCACTCCATGAAAGTGGTAGCGGCAGGAGAGACCCTGGGCTCCCTGATGCTGGCCTATGGAGGAACAGTGCTGGACACAAGGGGTCCAGAGCAATGGCTGAGATAGGCTAAGCATTCACGTGTCTGGGAGACAGATACAACTGAGGAAATCTGAGGATGTTTATATTATATCATCAATATAAGAAGGAAAGATTTTGAAGTAACATCACTCATTGTATATTCTGTTGTGTATGCACATGCATTGTTTTTAACAAAATAAAAGACAGTAGCTGCCCCTGAGGGAGGTACACTGACAATGTCACACATCTTTAACCTTGCTGAGCCTTCTGGATATAAAGGGTTGACAGATTTTTAGTCTGCCCTCGAGGATATTGAAGTATAGTTGGAAAGAGCAAAAATGTTTTTTAAAGTAATAAAGGGTCAAAGATTGCTGACTACTAAAATGGTAACATAAAGGATAAGTGCCAGAGGGACATAGATGTGATAGGAGATAAATTCAAATGGGTTAGCTAAATCCTTTTCAGTAAGCAAGCTATTTTTCAGCAATATGAAGTAACTAACATGCCATTAGGTTATCTATAAGCAAAATACTTATCCAGTAATCTGAAAGAGCTTAAGCCTACCAGCCAGATAAAACCAAAACACCCAATAAATGCAGCACAATTTTTCTAGTAAAAATAACTATGCTAAATGTGTACAGATTGTTTTTTATAGGCACTATATCTCTCCATTTAACAAATGGAAAAAAAGGCTTAGTTTTTACATTAAGTTCAGATTGACAGTTTTTTTATATCTATAACATTACACCACCTGGCTATTTCTTGTTACAACGTAATCTAAATGTTTGAAAATTGGAGGGAAAAACAGTTCATCAAAATTATTGCCTGAATTTCGTTTCAATGTGAATATTTAACACATCATTTCAGGCACAACTCTGACTATGTCTTTAGATGAAAAATTAGCTTAAAACTTATTACATTAATTCAGTAAATGTAAAACACTGATCTAAATAATTGTATTTCCCAAACTCATCATTCAATTGCACATACATGTGGGCAAGCACGTGTGCGTACACACACACACATACACACACTTGGTAACTGAGAATGTATAAATTATTGCCTTAAATTTAATCTTTACTGAGTAAATAAGTATATATATGTGCCCCTGTTCCATAAGTATGTATATATGTAAATATATGTATGCTTTTATAGAAACAAAATATTTTTAAACTTGTAAGAGATTTTATTTTCTGTATTAATTAGGAATATCTAACTTCTAAGACCACAGCTCATTCCTATTTATTTTATAAATTTTCATTTGTAAATTTATGGTTTGAAATTTACCTAAATTTCACTTTTACATGAATAAAATAAACTCTGTAAAACTTTGTTTACATGGTGTCATACTTTAGTAAGATATTTACTACATTAAATCATGCAGAAAATATGCCAAATGAACAAAGTGTTTTTTTAAGTCTAAACAACAGCTAAGTGGGGGATTTTGTGCATACTTCTTGTCTGCAAATATTTCTGCTGTGGGTTAGAAAACGTCAGCTACTCAGAACTTCTTTGCTGGACTGTTGCTCAGCATTCCCACACTTCCTAAGATGAATCTATCAAAAAGCTAAAATGTATATTTGAGACTTCATTAAAACAGCTCCAGCAGAGATAACACCAGGACTATGATTCACTTCCAGAACTAAAAATGTTTTATGAGGGTATGTAACAACAAAAATAATTAAAACAATTTCCATGACAATGAAAATAACTATGTATGTTATATGATTGGTTTATTTAATTATTATTTAAAATGTAAAGTTTTTACCTGATTTTGTGACAGTTTGATATTGGTTAATTTATGAGTATGGCCCTAACATGAAACAAAAATGTTTAAGAAAATATGTAATTAATGGTTGTTTCAGAAGTTTCTATTCTTGTTGATAAAATGGAAACCTAATTAATGATGGCAAAAGAGAAATAAACAATGATTATAATTCAGGCATCAGAATAACTTGCAGCACCCTGGGAAATCTGTCCAAATACAAATGATTTCACAAAATATGCTATAATCTTTAAAAAATGTTATGAAGAAAACCTTTCATTCTGTGATATTCCTGTTGAATAAACATCAAACACACGTGAATTGAGGGACAACTTACAAAATAATTGGCTTGTAATTTTCAAAAGTGTCACTATCATGAAAGTCAAAGAAAGAAGTTTTTCAAGACTGAACATGGGAATGAGACATGAGAGCTATGTGAAAGCATGACTCTGAACTGGATACTTCTGCTGTAAAACACATTACTGGGGAAATTGGCACAACTTGAATGGTGCCTGAGGATCAGATAATAATAATGTATCATGTTAATTTTCTGATCTTGAAGATTATATTAAGAGAATGTCCCTGTTTATAGGAAATACACACTAAAGTATTTTGGGATGATGGGGCATCAAGGTGGCAATTCACTCTAATATGGTTCATTAAAACGAAAATCAAACCTCTTTCTTTGTACATACCTCCACCTATTTTGTAAGTTTGTGATTATTTAAAAAAAAAAAAGGAAGAACAAGCATAAAATTATATAAGCATATTTAAGAAGTTGAAAAATGTAGCAGACTGGAGTAATTCAGTTCATAAGCAACCAATAAGTGATATATGTATTTTAGATAGCATCAAAATGATGCTTAAATAGTTCAAAAATAATAGTTGGAGATTTTAATACACCAGTCTCAATAATTGCTCAAACAACTGGATGGAAAATCAGCAGATATAAAAGACTTGAACAATATCAAACAACTTGACCTAACTGACATTTGTAGAAGACTTCACCCAATGACTGCAGAATACACATTCTTTTCAAGCACTCATAAAATATTCTCCAAGATATACCATATGCTGGACTATAAAACTAGTCTTAATAAATTTAAAAAGATTGAAATAACACCCATTATGCCCTCTGAGAACAATAAAATTAGAAGTCCATCATAGAAAGAAATCTTAGAAAGCCCCACATATTTGGAAACTAAATGACACACTTATAATTAACCTATAGGTTAAAGAAAAAAATCAAAGGGGAATTAGAAAATATTTTGAACTAAATGTAAACAAAAACATCACATGAAAAGTAATTTTATGCAGCCAAAACAGTGGTTGGTGGAAATGTATAACTTAAGGCCTACATTAGAAAAGAAGAAAGCTCTCAAATAAATTACCTAAACTTTCACATTAGAAAACTAGAAAAAGAGAAACAAACTAAATCTAAAGCAAAGAAAAGTGAGGTAATAAAAACTGTATAAATCAGAAAAAATAAAGACAAAACAATAGAAAAGTCAGTGAATCCAAAAGACAATTCTTACAATATATCAACAAAATTGACAAACCTTTAGACAGACTGTCAAAGAAAATAGGAGAGAAGATAGAAATTTCCAAAATTAGAAATGAAAGGGGGGACTTTGCTACTGACCGTATAGTAACTCAAAGGATTTTAAGGGAACATTGAGAACAAATTTACACCTACATATTAGGAACTTAAATAAATGGACAAATTCCTAGAATGACAAAAAATTACCAAAACTGATTCAAGAAGCAATAGTAAATCTGAGTATATCTTTCATAAGTAAATACATTGGATCTATAATAAAATTTTTTTACAAAGGAAACTCTACAACCTGAAGATTTCACTGATGAATTCTTTTTCAAATATTTAGAAAACAAATTTTATCATCTGCATAAACTTTTTCAGAAAACAGAGGGAACATTTCCCCACTCACTGTATAATGTCAGCATTACACTGAAACAAAAGATAGACAAACAAATCATATGTAAAGAAAAGTAGAGATCAATACTCCTTAAAAACATAAGCATAGAAGTCCTTAACAAAGAATTAGCAAAATGAATCATCAACATATAAAAAGAACTATACAAAATGAATAAGTGGTGTTTATCACAGAAATGCAAGGTTGGTTTAACATCCAAAATTCAATTCATATAACATACCATATTAACAGAATAAAGGGAAGAAAAACACATGGTCATCTCAATAATTTCAGAAAAACATTTGCCAAAATACAAGATCAGTTCATGATAAAAGTTCTCAACATCCTAGGAATAGAAGGGAACTTCCATAGCCTCATACAGGATATCTATAAAAATCTACCACTAGCATCATAATTAATCATGGAACACTGAATGCTTCACCCCTAATATGTAGAATAAGCTAAGGATGTCTGCTTTTACTGCTTCTATTCAACATTGCAACAAAGATTCTAGCAAATACAATAAGGGGAAAAAAAATTACTGGCACCCAAAATTAAAAGGAAGAAGTGAAACTGATTTTACTTACAGATGACATAATCTTCTATGTGGAAATTCTAAGGAATCCAAGATAAAACTATTATAATTAATAAATTAGCAAGATAATAGGATATAAGGTAAATATTTAAAAATTAATTATGGAACAGAAAAAGTCAATTGTTTTTATATATTACCAATAATAATCTGGAAATGAAATTAAAAAAACACTTTTGTTTACAAAAGTATCAAATATTAGGAATAAACTTAACAAAGGAAATGCGAGAATGATCTGTGTCTTTTTTTGCACCATCACTATGCTGTTTGGATTACTATAGTTTTGTAGTATGTTTTGAAGTCAGGGATTGTGATGCCTCCAGCTTTGTTCTTCTTTCTCAGGATTGCTTTGGCTATTTGCAGTCTTTTGTTGTTCCATATAAATTTTAGAATTCTTTGTTCTGTTTCCATGAAGAATGTCATTGGGATTCTGATTGGGATTGCATTGAATCTATAGATTGCTTTAAGTAACATGGACATTTTAACTATGTTTATTCTTCCATGAGCATGGAATATCTTTCCATTTCTTCATGTCTTCTTCGATTTCTTTTAATAATGTCTTATAGTTTTCAGTGTATAGGTCTTTCATCTCCTTGGTTAAATTTATTTCTAGATATTTTATTCTTTTTGTTGCGACTGTAAATGGGATTGAATTCTTGACCTCTCTTTCTGCTGGTTCATTATTAATGTATAGAAATGCAACTCTTTTTTGTAAGTTGATTTGGTACCCTACAACTTTGCTGCAGTTGTTGATTATTTCTGTTTTCTGGTGGATTCTTTAGAGTTTTCTATATATGGAATCATGTCATCTGCAAACAGCGAGAGTTTCACTTCTTCATTTCCAATTTAGATACCTTTTATTTCTTTTGCTTGCCTTTTTGCTCTGGCAAAAGCCTCTAGTACTATGCTGAATAGGAGTGGTGAGAGTGGGCACACTTGTGTTGTTTCTGTTCTCAGAGGGATGGCTTTCAGTTTTTCCCCATTGAGTATGATGTTGGCTGTGGGTTTGTCATATATGGCCTTTATTATGTTGCGATACTTTCCTTCTATATGCATTTTATTGAGAGTTTTTATCATAAGTGGATGTTGGATCTTATCAAATGCTTTCTCTGCATCTATTGAGTTGATCGTGTGATTTTTATTCCTCATTTTGTTAATGTGGTGTATCACACTGATTGATTTGCAGAGGCTAAACCATCCTTGTTTCCCTGGTATAAATGCCAGCTGATCGTGGTGTATTATCCTTTTAATGTGTTGCTGCATTCAGTTTGCCAATATTTTGTTGAGGATTTTTGCATCTATGTTCATCAGCAATATTGGCCTGTAATTTTCCTTCTTTGTATTGTCCTTGCCTGGTTTTGGTATCAGGGTAATGTTGGCCTTATAGAATGAGTTAGGAAATGTTCCATCTTCTTCAATTTTTTGGAATAGTTTGAGAAGGATAGGTATTAAATCTTCTTTGAATGTTTGCTAGGATTCTCCAGAGAAGCCATCTGGTCCTGGACTTTTGTTTTTTGGGAGGTTTTTGATTACTGTTTCAATCACTTTGCTTGTGATTGGTCTATTCAGATTCTCTATTTCTTCTTGATTCATGTTTGGGAGGTTGTATGAGTCTAAGAATTTATCCAATTCTTGTATGTTATCCAATTTTTTGGCATACAGT
Source organism: Ceratotherium simum simum (assembly GCF_057802395.1). Classification (NCBI taxonomy): domain Eukaryota; kingdom Metazoa; phylum Chordata; class Mammalia; order Perissodactyla; family Rhinocerotidae; genus Ceratotherium; species Ceratotherium simum. Next base: position 35,506,683 of record NC_141905.1, read on the forward strand.
TTTGCAGAGTATTCTCTTATAATCCTTTGTATCTTATAATCCTCTGCAGTATCCATTGTAATTTCTTCTCTTTCATTTCTAATTTTATTTATTTGAGCCTTCTCTCTTTTTTCTTAGTCAGTCTGGCTAAGGGTTTGTCAATTTTGGTTCTCTTCTCAAAAAACTAGCTCTTAGTTTCATTGATCCTTTCTTCTGTTTTTCTTTATCTCTATTTCATTTATTTCTGTTCTAATTTTTATTATTTCCCTCCTTCTTCTGACTTTCGGCTTTGTTTGTTCTTCTTTTTCTAGTTCTATTAGGTATAGTTTAAGATTACTTATTTGAGATTTTTCTTGTTTGTTGAGGTAGACCTGTATTGCTAGGAATTTCCCTGTTTTAAGTGCTTTTTCTGCATCCCATAAAAGTTGGTATGATGTATTTTCATTTTCATTTGTCTCCAGGGATTTTTTAATTTCTCCCTTGATTTCTTCATTGATCCAATGGTTGTTCAGTAGCATGTTGTTTAGTCTCCATATATTTGTGACTTTCCCAGCTTTTTTCTTGTAGTTGATTTCTAGTTTCATAGCATTGTGGTCAGAATAGATGCTTGATATGAATTCAATCTTAAATTTACTGAGTTTTGCCTTGTTTCCCAACATATGGTTTATCCTTGAGAATCTCTTCCATGTGCACTTGAGAAGAATATGTATTCTGCTGTTTTCAGTTGGAATGTTCTTTTTATATGTATTAAGTCCATCTGATCTAGTGTTTCATTTAAATCCACTAGTCCCTCTGTCTGGATGATCTATCCACTGATATAAGTGAAGTGTTGAGGTTCCCTACTATTATTGTGTTGCCATTAATTTCTCCCTTTAGGTCTGTTAATAGTTGCTTTATATACTTTAAAGTATATATACTATACACTTTATATGCTCCTCTGTTAGGTACATATATATTCATAAGTGTTATATCCTCTTGGTGGAACATCTCTTTTATCATTATATACTGCCCCTCTTTGTCTCTCACTGTCTTTTTTATCTTGAAGTCTGCTTTGTCTGCTATAAGTATGGCAACACTTGCTTTCTTTTGTTTTCGATTTGCTTAGAGTATCATCTTCCATCCCTTTGCTCTGAGCCTGTGTTTGTCTTTAGAGCTGAGGTGTGTTTCCTGGAGGTAGCATATTGTTGGGTCTTGTTTTTTAATCCATCCATTTACTGTGTCTTTTGATTGGATAATTCAATCCACTTACATTTGGAGTGATTATTGATATACGAGGGCTTAATACTGTCATTTAATCTCTTGTTTTCTGGTTGTTTTATATTTCCATTGTTTCTCTTCCCTTGTATTTCTGACTGCCATTTCAGTTGGTAGTTTTCTGTGATGGTTTTCTCATTTTTCTCTTTATTTTTGAATTGTGGCTCTGCTCTGATTTTTTTCTTTAGTGGTTGCCATGAGGTTTGTATAAAAGATCTCATAGATAAGATAGTCCATTTTCTGATAGCCTCTTATCTTCATTAGCCTAACCAGGTTCCATCCCTTTCCTCTTCCCCTTGCAAGTTATTGTTGTCACAAATTATTCTGTTTTGTGTTGAGTTTGAGACTAAATTGAAGTGTTAAAGGTTATTTTTGATGCTTTCCTTCCCTTTATCTTTTATTTTATAATTGTTTGTTAACCTGTTCTGATGGACAGCTGCAATTTTCTGATTTTGTCTGTCTATTTATCTCCTTGTTCAAAGCTTTCTAGACCTTTCTCTTTTTGTTTCAGTTATGAAGGCTTCTTTCATCACTTTCTGTAAGGGAGATCTAGTGGCGATGAACTCCCTGAGCTTTTATCTGGGAAAGCTTTTATTTCTCCATCATATCTGAAGAATGCTTTTGCTGGATAGAGTATTCTTGGCTGAAATTTTTGTCTTTCAGTATTTTGAATGTATCATTCCATTATCTTTTAGCCTGTAAGGTTTCTGCTGAGAAATCTGCTGAAAGCCTGATAGGGGTTCCTTTGTTGGTTATTTTCTTCTGTCTTGCTGCCCTTAATATTTTTTCTTTTTCATTGACTTTTGCCAGCTTTACAATTATATGCCTTGGAGGCATATAAGTTCTTTTGCATTGATGTAACTAGGAGTTCTATTGGCTTCATGTACTTGTAAGTCCAGTTCCTTCCCCAAGTTTGGTAAATTCTCAGCTCTTATTTCTTTGAACAAGCTCTCTGCTCCTTTCTCCCATTCTTCTGCTTCTGGAATACTTATAATCCTTATGTTGCTTTTCCTAAATGAGTTGGATATTCCTCAAAGAATTTCTTCAGTTTTTAAAAATCTTAGTTCTCTGTCCTCCACCTGAAGCATTTCTATATTTCTGTCCTCTAAATCACTAATTCTTTCCTCCATAACATCAGCTCTGTTTTTTAAGGATTCTGGATTATTTTTTATCTCATTAATTGTATTCTTTATTTTATTTATTTATTTATTTTTTTTGTGTGTGAGGAAGACCAACCTTGAGCTAACATCCTATGCCAATCCTCCTCTTTTTTGCTGAGGAAGACCGGCCCTGGGCTAACATCCATGCCTATCTTCCTCTACTTTATATGGGATGCCGCCACAGCATGGCTTGACAAGCGGTGTGTCGGTGCATGCCCGGGATCTGAACTGGCGAATCCTGGACTGCCGCAGCGGAGTGCGCACACTTAACCGCTTGCGCCACCGGGCTGGCCCAACTGTATTCTTTATATACAGAATTTCTGGGGTTTTTTTTAGAGTTTTCATCTCTTTGGTGAAGTATTCCTTCTGTTCATTAATTTTACTCCTGAGCTCATTGAATTGTCTTTCTGAGTTTTCTTGTAACACATTGAACTTCTTTATGACAACTATTTTGAGTTCTCTGTTATTTAGATTGTAAATATCTGTGACTTTGGGATTGGTTTCTGGAGTCTTGTCATTTTCTTTCTGCTCTGAAGTGTTACTGTAGTTTTTCATGGAGTTTGATGAACTAATTCTTTGCCAGCTCATTTGTGGTAGTATCAGGTCATGGATTCCACCTGTTACCACTGGGGAGAAGCAGAAGCTCTGTTTCTGATCTGACCCTGTCTGCTAGAAGTTGTGTGGTTACAGTGGGCTCTCCCGCAGGCTGGGATAGTGTTCACATGCATGCTGGGCTGCCTCCAATTACAGTTGAGCTCGCTGCTGTGTTTGGTGGACAGGGCTTTTAAGCAGGGTCCAAGCCAGGGCCACTTATTGGGGCCACATCAGCATGGTGGGTGCTCCCACAGGCCAAGATAGAGTTCATGCATGTGCAGACGGCTGCCGCTCCCTCCTTTTACATTCATGTGCAGTCTGAGCTGTCCCTGCCTGTTCTTAGAGTAGCGCAGGCTCCTGCGTGAGGACCCACAACCTGGCTTGCTGCTACCAGGGAGGGGTAGGGGAGTGCTCCCCTATCTCCACTGCTTCCCAGGGATGCATTCCATTGGCCTTCATATGTATAGCTGCATGGGTCTCTCGGGCTTCCTATTGTCCAGTGTGGCTATCTTCCATTGGTCAATGAATGTTTGTTTAGCGGTAATTGAGAGGGGAAGAGACAAAGGGAACAGCTAGCTCTACCATGTTGCTGATGTCACTCCTCAAAAAGACAACTCTTTCTCTGTTGAATTTTCTGTACACATTTGTCAAAAATTAGTTGGCTGTATTCATGTGGGTCTATTTCTTGTCTCTTTATCCTGTTCCACTGATCTATGTGCCAGTTTCTTTTTCGTGTGTGTGTGAGGAAGATCAGCCCTGAGCTAACATCCATGCTAATCCTCCTCTTTTTGTTGAGGAAGACTGGCCCTGGGCTTACATCTGTGCCCATCTTCCTCCACTTTATGTGGGATGCTGCCACAGCATGGCTTGACAAGCAGTGCCTCGGTGCCTGTCCGGGATCTGAACCCGGGCCGCCAGCAACAGAGCATGTGCACTTAACCGCTAAGCCACAGGGCCGGCCCCAATAACACAGTTTCTTGATTATTATGGCTTTACAGTTAAGTCTTGGAATCATGTAGTGTGAGTCCTCCAACTTTGTTCTTCTTTTTCAACATTGTTTTGACTATTCTAGTTTATTTACATGGCCATATAAATCTGATACTCAAATTGTCAATATCTACAAAAAACTTGCTGGGATTTTTTTTGTGTGTGTGAGGAGGATTAGCCCTGAGCTAATATCTGATGCCAATCCTCCTCTTTTTGCTGACGAATATTGTCCCTGGGCTAAGATCTGTGCCCATCTTCCTCTACTTTATATGGAACACCTCCACAGCATGGCTTGACAAGTGTTGCTTGCCGGGGACCCGAACCTCAGAACCCCAGGCTGCCGAAGTGGAACAAGTGCACTTAACCACTATGCAACCAGGCCGGCCCCCCAAACTTGCTGGGATTTTGATTGGGATTGTGTTGAACTTATATATTAAATTGAGGATGATTTATATGTTAAGAATATTGAATTTTTCAACATAACTCATACACTGCTGATGGGAATGTAAAATGGTGCAGCTGCACTGAAAACAGTTTGGCAGTTCCTCCAAATATTAACCATAGAGTTAGCATATGACCCAGCACTTCAACTCCTAGATTTATACTCAAAAGAAATAAAAATATATGTCTGTACAAAACCTTGCACATGAATGTTTATAATTGCATTCCTCTTAATAGCCAAAAATTGGAAACAACATAATGCTCATCAATTGATGAACAGATAAATAAAATGTGATATAGCCATAAAATGGATAGCATTCAGCAATAAAAAGGAATGAAGTGCTGATATATGCTACAACATGGGTGATCTTTGAAAATATTATACCAAATGAAAGAAACGAGTTAAAATATCATATATTACCTGAAATGTCCAGAATTGACAAGTCTATAGAGACAGAAGTAGATTAGTGGTTGCCCAGGGCAGGAGCATCGAAAGTAAATGGGGAGTGACTCCTATTCGGTACAAGGCTTCTTTTTGTCTTGATGGAAATGTTCCAAAATTGATTGTGGTGATTGTTGCACAACTCTGAAAATACTAAAAACTATTAAACTGTAAACTTTAAATGAGTGAATTTTTTAATACACGAATTACATCTTAACATATCTGTTTTAAAAGACCTATATGAATGTTTATACAACTTTGTCCACACTCATTAAAAACTGGAAGTGACCCAGATATCTTTGAACAGGTGTGTAGATAAGCAAACTGGAGTACATCTATAAAATGGAATGGAATATAGTCAGCAATATTGATTCAATCAACAAAATGGATAACTCTTAAATACATTTTGGTAACTAAAGAAGCCAGACCCAAAACACCATATATTTTAAAATTCCATTTGTATGGCATTCTGGAAAAGGTAAAACTGTAGAAAGAGTAAAAAAGATCAGTGGTTCTCAAGCATTGGAGAAGGGAAGAAAGATTGCCTACAAAGATGATACACAAGGAAATTTTAGGATGATGGAACTGTTCTGTAAAGTACCACAGTGGTGGATACATGGTTTTATACATTTGGCAAAATCCATAGAACTGAACACAATAAAGACTGTACTTTACTGTACAAAAATTAAAAAAGAATCAACCAGAAAGTCTGAGAAACCCAGAATGGGATACGAATTGTGACAAATCTATCTAGCTGTATTGTAAGTGTATGGCATAACTTCACTGAAGAGGATGGGAAAACGAACCAACCTAAGTAACTTCAGAAAACAATGCTTGACTTGATTCTGTAAGGCTAAAGACAAAAAGAACTCTACACAAAGATTCTACTTTAGTTGCTAAATTTATTTCTCACATGTTTACAGGGCAGCAATTCTGAAACTACTTTATATGTATAGTAGAGTTGAAAGAATAAGTAAATATATCGTAGATAATGAGGACCAGATTATCTCTGTCAGAGAAAGAAGCTACAAATAATGAATGAAGGAATGCTATAATAAACCCATTGCCACTAGACTAGAGTAGGAGATATTAGTATGAACTCATCGTTTTGGTTTCTAAATACCATTTTCCAGGAAAGAGAGCCAGGGCTCCTCAGAAAAAAGGCTGGTTTTAGGTCAGATGGGATAAGGAGAAATATAAAATGAGTCTGGGCATCTTATTGTGCCAGAAAGTAAAAAGATTTCTTTTTAAGTGCTTAAAAAAACAAAAGGACAAGACCATGTTAAAAAGACACATGAACCAACCTGAAAGTGATCCTAACGGTACAAGTTAGAAAAATTTTAACAAAATAAATAACATAGATTGGATTATGACCTAAAGCCTGAAACGAATATCCATGAGTCTACACTGATATGAATGAATGACTGAGTAAATAAGTGGCGAAGAAGGCATAAATCCTCCTTACAGCAAAATTCCAAAATATAAATGGAGAAGTGTGAGAAATATAGAAAATCATCATTAAGATACCATAAAAATAAATGCTGCAGGCAAGTTCCATTGATAAACGCTAAAATTAGTGGACAAAACTTTAATGAAAAGCGTAGTTGCAAACCACCAAAGTGTCTTTCCTTAAATCTTAATTTCTGCAGTGATTTTTTTTTTAGGAAGGTTGGCCCTGAGCCAACATCTGTTGCCAATCTTCCTCTTTTTCTTTTTTCTCCCCAAAGCCCCGGTACATAGTTGTATATCATAGTTGTAGGTCCTTCTAATTCTTCTATGTGGGACGCCACCTCAGCATGGTTTGATGAGGTCCACGCCCAGTATCCCAACTGGCAAACTCCAGGCCACTGAGATGGAATGTGCGAACTTAACCACTACGCCACGGGGCTGGCCCCTCTGTGGTGGTTTTAGCACATTTCCACAGATACTTTGGTACTTCTCTTTCCAACAGGTGGAGCACAATTCCCCTTTTCTTGAGTGTGAACTGGACTTGGTATTTAACAGATAAAGTAGAAGGGAAAATAGTAATGTTACAGTAGAGAAACCTGACAGATGCCACATTAACCAAGTGATCCAAGTAAACATCATGTTGATATCCTGTACCCCCTGATATGATGTGATAAGAAGGACACTTCACCTCTGTGGTATTTTTTCCAAAAACTATAGTCCCAGACTAATCATGAGAAAATATTAGACAAGCTCTATTCTACAAAACATCTCACCAGTTCTTTTCAAAATTGTCAAGGTCATGAAACACAACGGAAAACCAAGAAACTGTCACAGATAACAAGAGACTAAAGAGACTTGAAGACTAAATGCAACATGATATCCTGGATTGGATCCTTGGGCATTAGTGGAAAAACTGATTAGAAAAAAAGGGCATTAGTGGAAAAACTGATGAAATATAAATAAAGCACATAGTTTAATTAATAGTATTTTAGCAATGTTAATTTCTTAATGTTGATATATAAGTTTTTAACATTGGATGAAGCCAGACGAAAGGTATATGGGAACTCTCTGGACTATCTTTATAACTCTTCTGTAAATCTAAAATTATTTCAGAATTTTAAAAAAGTCAAAAATGAAATAAGTAAAAGTATAGATTTTAGACCTTCTGCTCTTACTCTTTCAAAAAGAAACCCCGTTTTTATATTGATCATACAGGTAAATTATATAAATGCATTTCAAATACTTTAATCAGTACAATCAGGGGTGAAGGATGATAAATATAATGTAACATCTACCAAATACATTTTTTCAGTCTCATAACTTTTCCTCAATGTTCTGACATTCTCCTACTAAAGTTTCCATTGATAGTAAATGAATATATTTGTATCAAGTTATTAAAGTAAGGGCTGTACAACACTTTATTTATTTTTTTGCTGTGGAAGATTGGCCCTGGGCTAACATCTATGCCCATCTTCCTCTACTTTGTATGGAACACCGCCACAGCACGGCTTCACAAGCAGTGTGTCAGTGCGCATTCGGGATCCGAACCTGTGAACCCTGGGCTGCCGAAGCAGAGCACGTGCACTTCACCGCTTTGCCACTGGGCTGGCCCCTGTACAGCACTTTAAATCATAAGCTGAACATGTGCTATCAATCAATATATTTTTAAAGTTGATTTTAAATGCTGAGACAATATATATTCTATAACTATGTTATCTAATATAGTTTGGATTGGCAATCCACTAGTTAGTTGAAGGAACCAGCTAGAGGAAAATCATAAATAAAAATAAGCATGTACATTAAACATTTGTCTAAAGTTAAAACATAAATGCGCATTAATTCCTCAAATTTAGGAGTACCTCCAAGGGCTTTTCTTTTGTGGACCTGCTTTTGAAAATTTGCATAACCCGTGTCCGTAATAGTCTATGATTTCTGTTTTAATATCTTCTGCATGAGCAATCTACAGCTAAGATCAAAACATCTTTCTAGATGTTCATGAATTTTCCTAGTAGTTGAATGACCCATATCAACTTTGAAAGAAATGTTTTAACTACTTGCATTTGTTGAGTTTTTTCAAAATATTCAACTTATTTTTCATGGAAATAATTCTTTTTTGCAGCCATATTTAATCTTTTAACATAATATGTAATTGAGTTATACAATTACAATAAACATTCCTGGTAAAACAAGTGACTGTTGGTAAGGAAACAACTCAACATATGGGATTAGTAGTACCTGGCACATTAGAGAATGATCTACTAGAAGATAGGATTCAGTGTGTAATGACCATAAGTCAGTATGATCATCTGAAAAAGAAAAACATCTGTTAATTCAGCGAACTGTTTATTGTTCTCAAGACTTCTGTTCTCTTCTCACAGTAACCACTGTAATCAATTTGATACATCATTTTAGAAGTCTTCAATGCACACACATGCATACAACACATCCATGCATATATTTTTATTACTTTTTATTCAAACAGTAGCAAAAATTATTATTTTTTAAACTTTTATGCATTTTAATTAAATTCTTAGGAAAGAGTTTATAGTTGAGTATAAGTCTGGGCCAAATGCTATCCAATTATTTTTAGAATAATCTGGGCAGGAAAGGTGAGGGCTAGAACTAGAGTGATGAAAGGGGAAAATGAGAGAAAAAAGAAAATGCAGAGGCTATTGAAATATAAAATTGCCTGGAGTTACTCTATATTTTGGAGTGAAGGACAGAAAGTCATCTAGGATCAATACCAAGTTTCCCATTTGGGTAACAGGATAGAGAGTTAACTGAGTAAGAGACAAGCGGAGGATAAGTTTTGTTGAGGAAAATGTTGGATGGCAAACTGGCCCCCATACACCGAGGGCAAAAAGAGACAGAAGAAAGAGGCAGACAGCTTCAGATTTGTAGGTGGCAGGTATAATAAGCAAGAAAACTTACTTATGAGGCTTGTCTTGGGCAGTTGCAAGACAAGTAGATCTCTGCACCCGCCCACCAGAATCTCAAAATTTTAATTAGAAACCTTACCTGGGTTCAGTTATATATTTAGTCCAGATGATCTCAATAACACCTTGCTCTCTCAAGGCTGCGTCCTCGAAACAGATGCTAGTATGGGAATAGTAGACAGGACATACATTCCAAGGATAGGGGAGGGGGTTAAGAGTCTTCTCTTGCCTGGTCCAGCTCACAGGTCAACTGGCAATCACTTCCTCTCAATGATCACTGCCAACATAAAAGAATTCAGTTTTCGTCATATTGAATTTTATATGCTTCTGGCATCTATACAAGAGTGGAGAGGCAGCCTGGGAAACAAGATAAAACTACGGACCAGGGATATAGGTATGGAATTCAGCCAATCCTTTTGCTTTGTGCACTACACAATGCTTTTGTGAAGGTCTCTGTAAAATGTCTTAATGAATTCCTGTTACCCTGTGATAGTATTCTTCTGATCAAATTGACTAACGTTTTTTCTAAAAAAAGAAATGATTTCAGTCTAACATTATATTCATAGCCAATTGGTTAAAAGTTATCACACAATTTTTAATCAAGAGCCAAGATTTGAAAGTTCAGAAATTAAGCACTTAGTTTTAATGTACTTTTACAATATTTTCATTTAGATTATTTCACCGTGTTAAAAATACTTGAAAACTTTTGCAGTAAAATACGTTAGCTTTGACTAGTGTAGACAAATTCCAGAGCCCCAAAATCTCAATTACTTATTCAAAAATATTTATTGCAATCTACAGGCATTGAGGTCTACTATATTAGAGAAATCATTCTACAGTGACGCCTGAGAATCATCAGTGAACAAAATAAAAGTGATAGCTGTGGCCCTGGCAATTTATGGCAACTACTCATTCTAGTGAGCTTTATTTAAACCTTTACCTGCCTTGGCAAAAATATCATTTAATCTACTTTATGTGTGAAGAATCTAATTTAACATCAACATTCTCAGTAAGTCTGTGATTCTGACTGGTGTTCCCACATTCCAGAGAAGGCTCTTGAAAATCTGAAAACAAACAAACAAAAGATACAGAAAACAATAAACATTCACATTTTTATGTGCTTAAAATCTATCAGGCAGTGGACTTGACATGCATGTGTCTTCTCATTTATTCCTCACAACAACCCTATGGAGTAGGCACTCACCACCTCTTAAATCTGATGGAAATTAGGTTCAGAAAGTTAGGTAAAAGCATTAACATCACACATATTGTAAAGTGGTAGGGGTGGGCAATCCTACTCTAAATCGTGTGCTCTTAAACATTATGCTATATTTGCTTGTAAGTTTTGTGAAAGAAAACATTTAAACATTTTTATTGATTTCTACTTAGGATAGTATGAGTCTATTTACATTTTTTTTTCATGAATACATAGAGGCAGAAGAGAGAAAACATGAGTAATGTCAATGAGAAATGTATAAACAAATTGAGATGATTTTCAAGAAAATTCAATTAAGCATAGTCATTAAAAAGCTAGAAAACTTAGTTAACTTTTCAAACATAATTTTCTTTGTGAGATTAAACCTTTGTATATGCTTCAACCTTTTTGATTTACTCTATCAATCTTCAAGAAGGTTCACTTAGGTGATTGTAAGAAGTGCTGAGTGGCTGCGACAGTAAATCAGCTTTGCATCATGTACTGTATATTTGAAGGTGATGGATTATAGGCTGAGAAATCATGCTGATCACTGGATATCACTACTGATAGGCTAGGGTCGATCCAAAGTCATCCAGATATCTTTGAACATTAATCAGTGCAAATCTCATAGGTCTGGAGATGAACAGAATGTCACCGAATATAAATAACCACTATCTTATAGAGTGACTATTCAAATTTATCAACAGGGAAGAGAAAGTAAAATAAAAATTTTTTTAAAGGTATTACTTAATACACTATTATTACTTAATATACTATTGTTAATTGACTACAGCTCACTCCACAGTTTTTATCCCTGGAAAAATTTAAGGGCTGACATTATGGGTATACAGAATATATATTATATTCAAAGATATTAAATCTCTATTCGATTTTTAAAAATTGAGATACTATTTACATACAGTGAAATGCATAGATTATAAGTGGAATGTTCAATGAGTTTTGACAAATATATACACTTGTGTAACCACCATCACAATCAACATAGAGGATAGTTCCATTACCCCACAAAGTTTTCTTCTGCCCTTTTGTACTCAAGCTGCCCTCTCCTATGCACCTCTCCTCACCACCGCCATCACCACTACAAACTCTGGCCCCAGGCGACGGCTATTCCGTATTCTATCAAATTAGTTCAGTATTGCCTACTGGAAATTCACATAAATTGAATCATTTGGTGTTAGTTTTTTTGTGTCTGGCTTTTTCATCCCACGTAATGTTTTGGTGACTGATCCACATTTCAAGCCTCTGTAGTTTGTTCTTTTTCAATGCTGAATAGTTTCCCATTCTATAAATGTCCTGCAGTTTCCTTACTATTCTCCTGTCAAAGAACATCTGAATTGTTTTCCGTTTGCATGTATTGTGAATAATGCTGCTATGATCTTTCTTGTTAAAGTATTTTTGTGTACATACATTTTTATTTCTTTTAAGCATCTAGAAGTGGAATTTCTGGGTCATATGGTGAATATATGTTTAATTTTATAAGAAAACAGTAAACAGTGTTGCAAAGTGGTTCTATTGTTTCCACTCCCATCAGCAATGCAAGTGAGTTCTGGTTGATCCACAGCATAACCTTCATTTGATGTTGTCTGACTTTTAAATTTTAGCCACTTTATTGGGTACATAGTGGTATCTGATTGTGCTTTACTTTGCATATCCTGATGATTAATTATGTTGAACATGTTTTCATGTGCTTACTGGCTCTTCATATATTTTCTGTAGTGAAATATCTGCAAATATTTTGCTCATTTTTAGTGGACTGTCTTCCCATTATGTTGTAGGAGATTTTTATTTAATATGGATAAGTCGTTTATCAGATACATATATATTTCCTAAACTGTGATTTTCCCATTCTGTTTCATTGATTTTCTGTTCTGAAATCTATTTGCCCACCTTAACGTCACAAAAATATTTCCCTTAGTTTAATTCTAGAAGTGAAAGTGTATCTTTGACTTTACAAGAAATTTCAAACAGTTTTCCAAAGTGATTTTACTGTTTTACACTCTGACCAATAATGTGTGAAGGTTCCAGTTATTCCTCTTTCTTGCCAACCCTTGATATTATCAGTCTGTTTTATTTTACCACTCTAGTGAGTTTCTAATGCTTTCTCACTGGGTTTTAATTTGCATTTGTCTATTGACTATTAGAGTTCTATAGTCTCTATGGTCTTGAAACATCATAATATATGCTTATTATCTATTCATATATCTTCTTTGATGAGGCATCCGTCCAAGTTTGCCCCATTCACACCTCCCCCCTTTTTTGGATAGGTTGTTTGTCTTTTTTTTGAGTTGTTAGTGTTGGTTGTATATTCGGAATACGAGTTCTTTATCAGATGTGTGCTTTGAATTTTCTTCCTGTCCTTGGTTTAACATTTTTTTTTCTTAACTGTGTCTTTGAAAAATTAAAAGTTTTAAATTTTCATATGTTCTATTGATTATATTTTATTTATGGATCATGTTTCTTATCTCATATCTCATATCTACGATGTTTTCTTCTAGAAATTTGCAGTTTTATGCCTCACTTTAAGTATGAGTTCTGTTTCAAGTTACTGTGTATGTGGTATGAGGGGATTGACATTCATACTTTTTTCCTATGGATATCCACAGTTTTAAGTATAATTTTTTTAATTATCTTAGCACTTTGTCAAAAATTAAATGACAATATACATCAGGTCTATTTCTAGACTATTTATTCTATTCCGTTGACCTATATATTTATTCTTACACTACTACAACAGTGCATTGATTATTGTAGTATTAAAGTAAGCCTTGAAATCAGGTTGTATAGGTCCTCCAATTGTATTTTTTCTCTCTCTCTCTCTTTTTTATTTTTTTGATGGGGAAAACTATGCCTAAGCTAACATCTGTTGCCAATCCTCCTTTTTTTGCTGAGGAAGATTGGCCCCAGGCTAACATCTGTGCTCCTCTTCCTCTACTTTATATGAGGGACACCTGCCACAGCATGGCTTGATAAGCCGTGCGTAGGTCCGCACCAGGGATCCGAACCTCTGAAACCCTGGGCTGCGGAAGCAGAAAGTGTGAATTTAACCACTACGCCACTGGGCCAGCCCTTCTAATTGTGTTTTTATTTTTTAAAATTATTTTAGCTAATCTAGGTCATTTTAATTTCCATGTACATTTTATAATAAGCTTATTAATTTATACAGAAAGAAAATTTGCTGGGATTTTGAATGGGATTATTTTGAAGCTATATATAAAATTGAAAAAAAATTACCATTTTAACTATATGAAATGTTCCAAAGAATGAAGTGGATATATCTCTCCACGTATTTAGTTCTTCCTTATTTCTTTTTTATTTATTTATTTTTTCCTTCAGCTTTTATGAGATATGAGTAATATATAAAATTATGTAAGTTTAAGGTATACAAGGTGATACATGCATATATTGCAAAGTGATTACCATAATAAGGTTAGTTAAACACATTCAGCATCCCACATAATTACTTCTTTTTTTTTGTAGTGAGAGCATTTATTATCTACTCTCTTAGCAACTTTCAAATTTATAGTATTGTTGACTGTAGTCACCATGCTATATATTAGATTTCCAAAACTTCTTCATCTTATAACTGGAAGTTTATACCCTGTGACCAACATCTCTTTTTACCATTTCCCCCATCCCCAGCTCCTGGCAACCACCCTGTGACCAACATCTCTTTTTACCATTTCCCCCATCCCCAGCTCCTGGCAACCACCTTTCTACTCTCTGTTTCTATGACTTTGGCTTTTTTTAGATTCCACACATAAGTAAAATCATCCAGTATTTGTCTTTCTCTGTCCTACTTATTTCGATTAGCATAATACCTCAAGGTCCATCCATGTTGTTGCAAATGGAAAGATTTTCCTTTAATTTTGGCTGAATAATAGTCTATTTTATATATATATATATATATCACCTTTTCTTTATCTATTCTTCAGTAGATGGACATGGAGGTTTTTTTTATGTCTTGGGTATTGTGGATAATATTGCAATGAACATTGAGGTGCAGTTATCTTTTCAAGGTAATGTTTTCATTTCCTTTGTATATATAGCAAAAAGTGGGATTGCTGGATCATATAGTAGTTCTATTTTTAATTTTTTTTGAGAAACCTCCACACTGTTTTCCACTCTGGTTGCACCGATTTACATCCCCACCACGAGTGCACTGTGGTTCCCTTTTCTCTACATCTTCACCAATACTTGGCATCTCTTGTCTTCTTGATGAAAGCCTTCCCAACATGCGTGAGGTGATATCTTGTAGTTTTGATTTGCATTTTCCTTATAAGTAGTGATGTTGAACATCTTTTTATGTACCCATTGGCCATATGTATGTCTTCTTTGGAAAAACATTTATTCAGGTCATCTGCCCATTATTTAATTGAATTATTAGTCTTTTTGCTTTTGAGTTTTATGAGTTCAGTACACATTTTTGATACTAACCTCTTATCTGACATATGGTTTGCAAGTATTTTCTCCTATTCCATAGGTTGCCTTTTGATTTTCCTGATTGTTTCTTCTGCTGTGCAGAAGCTTTTTAGTTTAATATAGTCCCACTTGTTGGTTTTTGCTTTTGTCATTTGTGCTTTTGGTGTCATATCCAAAAAATTATTACCAAGACCAATATCAAGGAATTTTTCCCTACATTTTTTTCTAGGAGTTTTATAGTTTGAGATCTTATGTTTAAGTGTTTGTTTCATTTCTGGTTAATTTTTATGTATCGTGTAAGATAGGGGTTAAATTTTACTCTTTTGCATATGGATACCCAGTTTTCCCAAAGTTACTTATTGAAAACACTATCCTTTCCCCATTGAGTATTCTTGGCTCCTTTGTCAAGTATTAATTGGCCATACATGATGGGTTTATTTCTGGGCTCTCCAATCTGGTCCACTGATTTACGCTTCTGATTTTATGCCAATACCATACTGTTTTGATTACGATAGCATTCTGATGTAGTTTGAAATCAAGAAGTGTGATGCTCCAGCTTTATTCTTCTTTCTCAAGATTGCTTTGGCTATTTCGGGTCTTTTGTAGTTCTATACAAATTTTAGGATTATTTTTTCTTTTCTTTTTTTTTCAGGTGTACATAATTATATTTCAATTTCTGTGTAGACTACATCATGTTCACCACCCAAAGACTAATTATAATCCATCACGAGACACATATGCCTAATCACCCCTTTTGCCTTCCTCCCTTCCCCTTCCCCTCTGGTAACCACCAATCCAATCTCTGTCTCTATGTGTTTGTTTGTTATTGTTTTTTACTTTTACTTATGAGTGAAATCATATGGTATTTGACTTTCTCCCTCTTACTTATTTTGCTTAGCATAGTATCGTCAAGGTCCATCTATGTTGTCACAAATGACCAGATTTCATCTTTTTTATGGCTGAGTAGTATTTCATTGTGTATATATACCACATCTTCTTTATCCATTCGTCCCTTGATGGGCACCTAGGTTGCTTTCCAGTCTTGGCTATTGTGAATAATGCTGCAATGAACACAGGGGTGAATATATCTTTATGCATTGATGTTTTCATGTTCTTTGGATAAATACCCAGCAGTGGAATAGCTGGATCATATGGTACTTCTGTCCTTGATTTTTTGAGGAATCTCCATACTGTTTTCCACAGAGGCTGCACCAGTTTGCACTCCCACCAGCATTGTATGAGAGTTCCCTTTTCTCTACATCCTCTCCAACATTTATTATTTCCTGTCTTATTAATTATAGCTATTCTGACAGGTGTGAGGTGATATCTCATTGTAGTTTTGATTTGCATTTCCCTAATGTTTTTTCTGTTTCTGACAATTTTGATAGAGATTGCACTGAATCTACAGATGACTTGGGGTAGCATTTTAACAATATTAATTCTTCTGATTTATCAACACAATATATATTTCCATTTATTTGTGTCTTCTTCAATTTCCTTCACCAATGTCTTATAGTGTGCAGATCTTTCACCTCCTTGATTAAATTTATTATTAAGTATTTTATTGTATTTGATATTACTATAAAAGGGATTGTTTTCTTTTTCAGGGATTTCATTATTAGTGTACAAAAATACAACTGACTTTTGTATGTTGATTTATATCCTGCAACTTGATTGAATTCATTTATTAGTTCTAACAGTGTTTTAATGGAGTCTTTAGGGTTTTCTATATATAGTATCATGTCATCTGCAACAGAGACAATTTTACTTCTTCCTTTTCTATTTGGATGCCTTTTATTTCTTTTTCTTGTCTGATTGCTCTAGCTAGGACTTCCAGTACTATTTGAATGGGAGTGGTGATAGTGGGAACCCTGTCTTCTTGATTTTAGAGGAAAAGCTTTCAGCCCTTCATCATGGAATATGAGGTTAGCTGTGGGTTTGTCATTATTGCCTTTATTATGTTGAGGTATGTTCCTTCTATACCCATATTTTTGAGAACTTTTATCTGAAAGGATGTTGAATTTTGTCAAATGCTTTTTCTACATTTATTGAAATGATCATATAATTTTTATCCATTGTTCTATTAATATGGTGTATCATATTTATTCATTTGTGTATGTTGAACCATCTTCAAATCCCAGGGATACACCCAACTTACCTCTGGAGTTGCAGTTATGCTAGGTTGGAACCAATTTTGAGGCTATCACTGGGTCTGCCTTGTGGCTCATGGTTGGCGTGCTTGTGACCAGGGCCTCAGGCAGGCATGGATCCTTTCTGGTTCCTGGGTAGATGAGATTGCCTCTGGTACCTTGTTCAGTAGGGTGACTTTGGGACAAGAGACTGCTTCAGAGTTACAACGGGGTTCTCAGCCAGCAGGCCTATCACCAGATGCACAATTGGCTTGTGCTCCTGCCAAGTCCCTGGGAGGACTTCTGCCTGGTCACTGGGTAGGTCCTTGAGTAGGCAGAACTGGCCTTGCATGATGGCTGAGAGGGGCTAGAACCAAGTCACAGGACTGTTTCAGGTTCCACAGCCAAGATTGAGGTCTGCAGACCTGGCTCTGGAGGCATGGATGGGCATGTCTCCCACCAGGTCCCTGGCTGGGCTGGACTGCTCCCTGACGATGGCTGAGGCTAGAGGCTGACTGAGGCTGGATCCAAATATAGGGCCCTTTCAGAATCTCCAAGGTTGCAGATGGGAGTCTCTCCCTCTGAGTCCCTGGATACACAGGACTGCTGGCAGACTGTGGCTATGAGGGAGCTGGAGCCAAATATAGGGGCTTTTCAGGAGCTCCAGGGGCACAGATGGGAGTGTCTCCTGCTGAGTCCCTGTTCCAGCATGACTCTTCACTGCATGTGGCTTGGAAAGCTGGAGCCCAGTTACAGGACCCTTTCACAATCTATACTCTGACCAAGTTTGGTAGGCATACCTTTAGCAGCTCCTAAACTGAGTGAGGCCAAAAGGGGCTGAAGGTGGTTCACAGCCTACTTCAGGGTCCACAGCCTGAACTGAGATCTGTATGCACATTACCTGATACGTGGGTCATGTGACTCCTCTTGGGACCTTTGGCATATGGTGCTTGTGACAAGACCAAGCCAAATGGGCCTGTAGCTGATTCCTCAGGGATACTGAGCTGTTTCTAAATCTGTAGCTGGGGCCTGGTCAGCGATTCAGCTGCCTGGGTGTTGGCCTGTGTTCTCAAAATGGCTCTCCTCAGTCTTGGGCTACACCAGCGTTTCACAATCTCCTACATGGATCCCAAATCTCCCACAAAGGCATTTTGCCTTGTGGATGGATGCAAATTATTGTTGTTCAGAGGACATCTTATTTAGCCATCTTGCTGGTGTCCAGGTTTTCCTTAATTTCTATCAGCAATATTTTGTAGTTTTCAGTGAGCATATCTTATGCATATTTGTAGTTTATTCCTAAGTATTTCATTTTTTGTTTATATTTTAACTGTTTTTTCTTCCATTTCAATTCCCAAATATTTGTTGCTAATATAGAGAAAGATGACTTACGTCAGTATGATGACCTTCTATTCAGAAACCTTTCTAAACTCATGTATTAGTAACTTTTAAGTAGCTTCCTTAGGTTATCCCACATGCACAATCATGCTGTGAGTGAATAAAGAGAATTTTACTTCTTTCTATTTCTTTTATTATTTTTTCTTGCCTTATTACATTGTCTAGGACCTACAGTAAGATGCTGAATAGAAGTAGTGAAGGTAAACATTTTTGTTTTGTATTTGATTTGGGGAAAAGACATTTAGTCTTTCACCCTTATGCATGATTTTAGCTCTAGTGATTTTTATAGATGGCTTTTATCATGATAAGTTCCCTTCTCTCATTAGTTTACTGAGAGTTTTTACCATGAATAAGTGTGGAATTGTGTTCAATCCTATTTCTGCATCTGAGATTACATGTTTATTTTATACTTTTAGTCCATTGACATGGTATATTACATCTTAATTTTTAGTCTTAAATCCACTTTGAATTCCTCGTTAAGTCCCATTTTTTTCTATAATGGTGAAGAGTAAATTTAGACTGTCTTACTCCCTCACGGTGAAAGCATAAATCAGCAATTTCAAATGTATTTGGCTAAAAAATTAATAGAATAAATGTGTTGTTCCAATTTTATCTCTTACTACAAAAATAAGCAAACAATACGACTAAACTTTTCCCTCAGATTTATGTTTTTCCATGTTTTGTACTTCACTCCATCTAAAATTATTTTTCTATACCTGGCTATCAAAATTTTATTTGTTTAAGATACACATGAAAAGATAGAAACCTCCTAATTTCTTTCCTTATCTTCTCACTCTGAAATGTTTTCTCTATATCTGAGAACTATGGCTTCTGCATGTGCCACCCATGAGATCACATAGTAGGACTTTTATATATTTGTGTCATATTTTAGCTGTTCTTTTGGCCTTCTATTTTTTCCCTTCATCTAATATTCCACCCACCTTCTGGAAATAGAACTTATTTTTGTTTTCCTTACAGGACAGCCCTTCCATAATTCTTTGTATCAGGGATGGATGGATTCAAATCAGTCAGAATATGCAATATCTCTGGACATAGAAATTGATCTAGTGAGGGATGACATATGACCCATCTAGTGCTAAGCATTAGTCTCTGTCTGCTGAAATGATGGATATCAAACCTGGAGTTTCTAGGGTCATAGCAATAACTACCTTAATTAAGCAAAGAGTGCAGGAAGCAGCTCTTTGGGACAGAAAGCAAAACCATTCAAATAACATCATTTGTTGTTGCAAATAGCAGAGTTTTCTTCTTTTTGTGACTCAGTAATATTCCATTTGGTGTGTGTACCAAATTTTCCTTATCCATTCATCTGTCAACAGACACTTAGGTTGTTTCCGTATCTTGGCTATTGTAAATAATGCTGCAATGAACTCGGGAGTGCAGATTTTTTTTGAACCAGGAGCTGGGGGTTGGGGGTAACGGGGAGATGTTGGTCAAAGGATACAAACTTCCAGTTATAAGATGAATAACTTCTGGGGGTCTATGGTACAGCACCGTGATTATAGTTGTTAATACTGAAATATATAATTCACTTTTGCTAAGAAAGTAGACCTTAAGTGTTTTCATCACACACACAAAAAATGGTAACTATGTGAGGTGATGGATGTGCTAATTAACTTGATTGTGGTAATCATTTCATAATGTGTATATATATATATCTATTAAGTCACCATACTGTACACCTTTAAAAACATGTTGCATAACCTAACACATACAATTTTTATTTGTTAATCATACCTCAGTAAAGCTGGTAAAAATATAAATAAATAAATAACGTCATTTAGGCTCCTTATTCCATTTATGCCTGAAGCCAGATGCGCCTCTCCCACATAAGCTGGAAAAGTCTCTCCCTGTTTTAATTTGGCCTAACAAACTTGTTTTGGATTTTTGTCACTTAGACATGCAGAGTTCAGAGATATGTACTAATTTCAAGCCTTTTTTTTAAATTTTTAAATGTATAAATATTATCTAATACAGGGTTTGCATATTATGCACTAGAAAAATATATGTTTAATAATATTTCTGAACGAGAAACAATTTTCTTTTAACTTAGAAGAAAATCATGTGTGCAAAATATTATTTATTATTTTCTTTTACCAATATTCTGAAAATCAATTATTAGTCCATCAATACACACATAACATTTTCCTTATCAATCCCTTACCAAGAGGAAATTACTCTGTAAAATATAACTATGTGTTCCAGAAGTTCTCTTCTTCAAAGTCAGATACTGCCTCTAGCATATTAACAGTGCTGTCTGTGAATAAAGAACATTTGGCTCATTTTCCTGTACTTCTTTTTATGCAGCTTTCTAAATGACAATGTCTATATTTGCAGGAGTAACGTTATATGTTCACAGATTGTAGAAAGTGATTTCGTATGGTGCTAGAGGCTAAGTTCTTTATTACCAAGTTAATGTTATTATTTCTCATGATTTCATTAAACAATTTTTAAAATTTCATGTAAGACATAGTTCGTTTTACTTGTGTGGCAAAACAGCACCTATCATTTTGAGAGCACTTATTTCATTATTGGTGCAAAGCATTAACTCAACATTCCTGCAGTTGGCATAATGCAAGCACAAAGTAATGATATTAGAAGTTGCATGAGTTGGGCTAGGAGCCAGATCTGAGGTTTCAGAAATTTCAACCCCGCATTCTCATTCTTATGGTATATATAAACCAAAATTGGGACCGGCAGCAAGATAAACTAGATATATAAGGAATTCAGGCTGCCAATTTTGGTTTGGAATAGTATAATAAATCTGGGAAACATAATTTAATCCATTTTGAAATAATTAAATTAATCATAGAATAATTACTGTTAAAGCAAGTAAGCTTTTTTTTTATTGTGGTAAAAATAACATTAAATTCACCATTTTACCTATTTTTAATGTACAGTTCAGTAGCATTAAGTATATTCACTTTGCTGTGCAACATATTTCTAGAACTTTTTCATCTTGCAAAACTGAAACTCTATACTCATTGAACAGCAAATCCCCATTTCCCCTCTCCCCAGCCCTTGGCCACCACCTTTCTACTTTCTGTTTCTATGATTTTGACTACTTTAGATACTTCTTATGAGTAGAGTCATACAACATTTGTTCTTTTGTGACTCTTAATTTGCTTACCACAATTTCCTTGAGGTTAATCCATGTTGTAGCATGTGACAGAAATTCCTTCATTTTAAAGGCTGCATAATATTCCAATGTATGTATATACCACATTTTCTGTATCCATTCATCTGTCGTTTGACATTTGGGTTGCTTCCGACTCTTGACTATTATGAGTAAGGCTGCAATGAACATGGATCTGCAAATATCTCTTCTAGAAAGTAAGTATGTATCAATTGATCCATACATGGTTGGCTCATTCCATTAAAAAAAATTTTTTTTAGAAAGAAACCTAAATACTTGTCTACAGTTGAAAGACATATAATAAACATGGATCAGGTGGAAAGAAAGGCTTTGTCCTTGTATTTTTCAGTCCTACTTGGAGACAACAACCAGCAGGGGTTAAAAATGCTTTACATTTGTCCACACCCACAGGTTTTTATATATGGCCAAGTGTTGTCTAGTGTGAGAGAAGGTTGTGGAAGGCAAGTCTAACATCTTCTTTCATCTCTATCTGCTACCCCCTACAACTCTTTAATTAAACAATACAAATACACGTAGTGTTGTTGCCAGATGAAGATTCAAGAAAAATCGTCTCACGTCTCCTTTCAGCCTCTCCATCAACATTACTAATCTCCTAAACACTTGCTGTATGTTAGAGTTTCCTGCTCCTTTTATTTCATACATATTTGTGGCCTCTTGACCACAAGAAGCCTCTTGGCCTCAAGATCACATACATATTTGTGATCTTGAATTTCTTTGCACGGCTATTATGTAAGCTAATATATGTATGGGTCTAACGTGTGGTTCCAAACAACCATAATATTTAAAATAATTACATATAGCAAAGTAGAAATGAATGTATTTTATTTCATAGACTTATTTTTGCTTGTGTAAAAATGTGTCATCTTTCTTAGGACCTAGTTAATATGAGATATGAAGCATGTAATTTACTTTAGTGGTCATATTCCTCTGTGCTTTGTTAATTTTAAAGCTGTTTCACTGTAAAAGGTCATTAAAAGAAAGAACAAGCCTTTCCTCAACAACATACTAAAATTGTCTCTGAAGTATCTCCCTTTTCTACTCAGTTCATATATTTGAAAAAAATTTGGTTCTGTGAATTTAAAAAATAAACACAAGATGTCTATTTAACCCATCCACCACCTAATATTAAAGTGTGTCTTATACACCCTGGATCGTATGATACTTGAAAGAGGTAAAGATAAATTCAATTATTTTTATGTTTATTATATATTTAATTTTTATGTTGCAGAAATAATTTGAATACCATTGCTGTAATATTACCTGCTAGAATTTAAACTGCATAGGGGCAGGGCTTTGTTTTATCCACCTCTGTACCCTGCAGTGCTTAGAAGAGGGTCTGTCACACAGTGGCAATGAGGGAATTTTTAAATAGTAAATGATTGAAGGAGTGACTTAATATGACTCAAAAATAATCTTTGGTGTTATTTTTGGCCTATCATTCTATAGTTGATAGCTGATTTTATTGCTTTTTTTAAACTGGCTTTTTTACCAAATATATTCCAAATATATTTCCATGTTAAATTTTCATCCATTCTGTATATATATGTATAATAGTTTACAGCCATCTGCACAACTAGATCATTTCCTCATTTTTCTCCAATGTAAACAATGCTATGATGATTAAACTTTAGCTAAATCTTTGTGCACATCCATGATCACTTCCTGAGAATATATTGCACAAAATATAATGATTGAGTCAATTTATCTCTGATTTATGCATGCAAATCATAATTTTTGTTTCCTCCAAAGCACAACATATTATTTTTTTTCAGCTTTGAGTTATAGTTGACAAAACCGTAAGATATTTAAAGTGTACAATGTGATGATTTGATATATGTATACACTGTGAAAGGCCTCATCCCATGTACTTAACACATTCATCACCTCACATATTTTTCTTTTCTTTTCTTTTTTAGTGAGGACATTTAAGTTTTATTCTCTTAGCAAATTTCAGTTATACAATACAGTGTTATCAACTATAGTCATCATGTTATACATTAGATCCTCAGACTTTATTCATCTTATAGCTAAAAGTTTGTACTCTTTTACCAATCTCTCCCTATTCCCCCCACCGCCCAGGCCCTGATAACTACCATTCTACTCTCTATTTCTATTGTTCAGCTTTTTTAGATTCCACGTATAAGTAATATTACACAGTATTTGTCTTTCTCTGTCTGGCTAATTTTTCTTGGTATAATGCCCTCAAGGTCCATCCATGGTGTCATAAATGGCAGGATTTCCTTCTTTCTCACAGCTGAATAATATTCCAGTGTGTGTGTGCGTGTGTGTATTGTGTGTATATATATATATGTATATATTACATCTTCTTTATCCATTCATCTGTTGATGGACATCAGGTTGTTTCCATATCTTGGCTATCATGAATAACACTGCAATGAACATGGGAGTGTAGATATCTCTTCAATATCCTGTGAATATTCTTTTCACATTATATTTCCGTCATTATTGGTGGTTCTTTATTTTTGGTTATTGACTAATGCAACTTACTCTATAGTTAAGTTTTTAACTTTTTACCTTTTAGACATGATACGGTTTCCCTTTCAGGCCTTAGCCTTTTTTAAAATAATATTTTGAAATATGATATTTATAATACAGGCAAATGAGTCACTCTTCGTGTAACTACTTTCCACAGAAATAATTTGTTTTGTAGTTTTAACTTTTTACATTTATCTTATATTGAAGAAATAAAAATATATAAATTGTCCACTCTAGATTGCATATTTAAATTAAATTTTTATTTTATATCCTAATAAATACACAATGACTGTACTTTTTTCTTCTCTTTTATAAACCAGTTTTAAAGATCATCCCTATACATTTGCACAATTATCTGATTAGTTACATTAGATAAATTTTGCCTGTAAAACTTTGGGTCAGATATTATGAGGAAATTAGCTTCTTCATATTCCAATCGAGTTATAATAGATAAAGTCTCAATAAAATTGTATTTTCTCAATACTTAAATGAAAAAACACTGTGACTCTTTCAAATTGCCATCCATACCACATTTGTATAGTTGACTAAAACAACCATAGGGAATATCCTCCCCTTTTCTGCTAAATATCAGGACATCTCCTTTCCCTAACCTAAGTGTCAAAAGGCAGCTCCTTAATTACTATCCCTAAATCAAATTTTGGTGGTCTAGTGTTATACCCAGGTATACAGAAATGAACTGAGGTGGTCACACTGCTACTTGTTGGTGACTATTCCCCTTTTCCCAATTTAAATGCTGTTTTTATTAAGTTACAAACCCTTATTTTAAAACGAGTCTGCATTTTATGGAAAAAAATGTATTGCCAAAGTTACCTGTGTTTAGGATTGTTTCAGTGATGTATATTTAGAACAAAAAAGGAAGAGAAAAAACTGTAAAAGAGGCAGGACAATTAGAAACTCCAGAAAAAATTAAAATGTTTCCTAGAAAGGAAATATAATTATAGTATATGTATTAGAGTTCTAGAGCTGCAATAACAAAGTACCGCAAACTAGGTGATTTAGAACAACAGAAATTTATTCACAGTTCTGGAAGACAGAAGTCAGAAATCAAGGCATTGGCTAGTCCTGCTCACTCCGAAGGGAAGCAGAGAAGGATGTGTTCCAGGCCTCTTTCTTAGCTTTGGTTTGTAGGTTGCCATCTTCCCCGTCTCTCTTCATATCATCTTCTCTCTGTGCATTTCTACCTTTGTGTTCAAATATCTCCTTTGTGTAAGGACACCAGTCATACCAGAATAAGGCTTACCCATGATGAACTCATCTTAACTTGCCTGTATCTATAAAGACTCTATTTCCTATTAAGGTTATATTTTGAGGTTACTGGGAGTTAGGACTTCAACATATTTTTTGGGAGGACACAATTCAACCCATGACAGTATATAACCTGGCTTAGCTGTGAATACTAAGATTATATAGTCATGATAATGTAAGCAATTAATATTGATCTAACCAAGGGGAGCTGGAAGAGTGCATGTATATGTGTAAAAGGAAGGAGATGGAACAAAAAAAGCTAAATTCTCAACAATCTGAAACTTAAAAAAAAATCATAAGGTAGCAAGGTAAGCAATTTACTTACATATTAAAAGTAATACTAAGAGAATCAGGAAAGAAAGTCGTGAGTACCTCTGAAGAACCAAACAGAGTTTGGTTGCAGATAGATGGGAATAGGATGGCAAATTGCTGTTTTTATGATATCTTTTAGAATTATATGAACATGAATATCAATTTTATATCTGAAAATATCAATATAATAAGGTAAAAACTAAATTAAATCATAATGATTAAATACATATCAAAAATGTCATGCATTTAGAACCATGGCAATCCAGAAGCCTTCAGTGTTAGGCAAACTGGTTTTTAGACTGTTGAGATCCTATCCAGTTATAAATGGGCTAATAAAAAAATACTACGCCTCTTGCCAAATTTGGAAAGTTTTTAGCTATTATTTCTTCTAGTACTTTTTTAGCCCTGCTCTCTTACTTCTTTCTTTCCAAAACTCTGATCACGTGAAAGATCTTTAAATAGTCTCACAGGTATCTCTTCTTCTTCTTTTTTTTTTTTTTTGTAAATCTATTTTCTCTCTGTTGTTTAGATTGAGGAATTTTTATTGCCCTATATTCTATTCACAAATATTTTCTTCTGTCATCTGCATTCTGTTTTAAGCCCATCCATTGAGGTTTTATTTCAGTTATTGTATTTTTCAGTTCTAAAACTCTTGTTTGGTTCTTCTTTATATCTTCTATTTTTTTTGCTGAGGATTTCTGCTTGTTTATTTGTTTCAAGCATGTTCATAGTTGTTTCCTGAAGCATTTTTATGATGGCTGCTTTTAAAATCTCTGTCAGATAATCCTAACATCTCTGCTACCTTTGTATTGGCATCTTATGATTATCTTTTTTCATTCCTTTTGAGATCTTTTTGGTTCTTGAACTGACTAGTGAGTTTTTATTGAAATCATACATTTTTTTACAGTAAATTTCAGCCTTCTTGGTGTACAGTTCGGTGACTTTTTTTTTTTTTTTTGTGAGGAGGACCAGCCCTGAGCTAACATCCAATGCCAATCCTCCTCTTTTTTGCTGAGGAAGACTGGCCCTGGGCTAACATCAGTGCCCATCTTCCTCTACTTTATATGGGACGCTGCCACAGCATGGCCTGACAAGCGGTGCGTTGGTGCGCACGCGGGATCCGAACCGGCAAACCCCGGGCCGCCACAGCGGAGCGCGCGCACTTAACCGCTTGCGCCACCGGGCCGGCCCCCAGTTCGGTGACTTTTAACAAATGCATACAGTTATGTAACCACCACCAAAATCAAGCTATACAAGAGTTCTATTTCCTCTAAAAATGTCCCATTTCATTTTGTATATAACATTTCCCCTCCTCTCCACTCCCTTACCAGGGCCTGGCAATTACTGATCTAATTTTAATCCCTATGGGATTTGCCTTTTCAAAAATGTCTTATAAATGCAATCATACAGTATGCAGCCCTTTGAATTGGGTTCCATTCACTTGGCATAATGCGTTTGAAATTGAACCATGTTTTTGCATGTATCAATAGTTCATTCCTTTGTACTGCTGAGTAGGATTCCATTTGGGTTGTTTTAGTGTTTCATGATTATGAATAAAGCTGTTATATATATTTGGGTACAGGTCTTTGTGGCAACAGAAGTTTTTATGTTTCCCGAGCAGAGAACTAGAGTGGAATTTTTGGGGTCACATGTTTATTTTTATGATACACTTCCAAACTGTTTTCCAAAGTGATATATCATTTTGCATTCCCACCAGCATTGTAGGAGAGTTCCAGCACTTGATATTGTCAGTTGTTATATGATTAAAAAAAAAAAATTTTAGCCATTCTAATAGGTATGTAGTGGCATTTCATTGTTGTTTGAATTTACATTTTTCTAGTTACTCATTATATTCAGCAACTTTTCATATGCTTATTTACCATCCATAAGTCTTCTTAGGTCTATTTAACTCTTTAACCGACATTTTTATATGGTTGTCTGTTTTCATCTTACTCAGTTTTAAGGGTTCTTTATACGTCCTAAGTACTGAATTTATATGGAAAATATTTTCTTAGTCTCTTTCTTGTCTTTTCCTAGTCTTAACACTGTCTTTGGAAAAGCAAAAATTTTAATTTAGATAAAGTCCAATTTATTAATTGTTTCTTTTATGGATCCTATTTTGCTGTCCTGGCTAATAAATCTTGCCTAACACAAGTTCATAAAGATTACCTCTTACTTTTTTTTTTTTTATGTTTTATAGTTTTAGATTTTACATTTCACACTAAAATATAATTGGAATTAATTTTTTATATGGTGTGCAGTATGACGAGGTTATTTTTTTACATATAAATGTTGCACTGTTTCAGCATCATTTGTTAAAATTACTATACTTTGAATGTCGAACTGCCTTTGTATCTTCATTGAAAATCAAGTGACTATATATGCATGGGTGTATTTCTGGACTTTCTATTCTGTTGCATGTCTTACCTTTTTATTGTTACCATATGGTCCTAATTACTACAACTTATATGTCTTAAAAATCAGCTAGTGTAAGTCCTTCAACTTTCTTCTTTTTAAAAATTAGTTTTGTATTTTCTAATTCTTTTGCCTTTCTATTTAAATTTTAGTATTATTTTGTTGATTTCTTTAAAAGAAAAGCTTGCAAATATTTTTATTGGGATTCTATTTAATCTATGGATCAATTTTGGGAGAATTATCATCTTAACAATATTAGCCTTCCAATACATGAACATGGAATATCCTTCCAGTCATTTAGATCTTCCTTGATGTCTCTCATTACTATTTTATAATTTTAAGCATAAAAGTCATCTATATATCTTGTTAGATTTTTATATTGGGATTTCAGGCTTTTTGTTGCTTATGGAAATGGTACTTTGTTGTTGCTGTTTTGTTTTGTTTTAGTATCATTTTTCAACTGTCTGTTGAAAATATATTTTTGTATGGTGACTTGGTATCCTGAAACATCCTAAATGTATTTATTAGTCCAGTAGCATTTTTGTGGATTCTCTTGGATGTTTTAATGTAGACAATCATGAATTTTATAAATACAATTTTATTTCTTTGTCTTGAATTAGTGTACTCACTAAGACCTCCATAGCCATGTTTCATAGGATCCATGAAAGTGGCTTATTTGTCTTGTTCCTGACCTGAGAGGGAAAGGATTCAGTTTTTCACAAAAAATGGCTCTATGGTTTTTCTTCATAATCTGTTGATATGGTCAATTATATTGAATGATTGTTATATTAAGAACCACTGTTGCATTCCTTAAATAAACCCCAGAGTTGCAAGCCTCTCTGGCCCAGTATCTGATATCAAAGTAATTTTTTTTTATTTCACTATTTCTTAAGAAAAATTTAATGGGAATATTGAAAAGCTAAAGGTGGAAAAGACAACATAAAATGTCATGATGTACCTGTGCTTTGCCAGTAGAAGCATGGGATGAATACTATTTAAATTTGTTAAAATTTCTTAGTGAAAACATGTATCTGATGGTACAGTGAACTTTCCTTAAGTCTTTACATTAGCCACCAGGACTAACTCCTAGCTCCTCAGCCTGGTGTATAAGTTCCTCCACGGCATGATCCTTGCGTACCTCTCCAGCCAGCATTTTGTTTTATAAATTCTATGAATGAGCCACAGTATAATTTTAAGAAACCATAAACTCCTATCTTCATGCTTTTTCTATGCATAGACTATCCCCTGTATGCTCTGTACTCTTTCTTGGCTTATCCTTATTTTTATCCCAAAATTGAGCAATGGCGTATCATTCTATGGTGAATATTGTCCTTCCCTTTTAGTATGTGTAGGATGTCCTACTCTGTGTTTACACGGTGTTGAATACCCTATATTATGTACCTAGTGTTAAATATCCTACACCACAAATACTTTTTGCTTTTATTTGCTTACCTGTGCCACTAGACTGTAAGCCTTTGAAAGAAAACAAAAAAAAAAAATGAAAAAAGAAAAGAAAAGAAACTGGTCTAATTCACTTTACCTTCCTCAGGATCTAGCACAATGCCAAGCTCATGCACAATGTTTAAAAAAAAAAAAGTTGGGGAAGGAATGATTGATTGTATTGATTAATCCAGGTCTGATTAAGTTTCACTGGTAAGGACTTCCTCAGGGATGCATATTCTAGCTTATTTAGCTTATTTATTTTAAATATATTCACTCACTCCTGGGATAATTATGAGTCTGGATTAGAGTAAAATCAAAAAGCATTTAGATAAGGCACTTTTACTAATTATCTAAGACCTGTGAGTTAATGTCAGCTTATCAATTTTGTTTTGCTAGTGAGAGGGGACAAAATGTCCCTTCCAAAATTATTTTCAATATGAACCCTTTAATAAGTGAAAATTGACAGTCATGATTGTGATGGTTGAGAAATTTTGTTATTGCTTCAAATTGAGCCTCATATAAATCATTTTATAATTGGTTATTTTATGATTAGAGTGTAAAGGAAGACCTGGACAACCAAATCTAAGAAATAAGACAAATATGGATCTGATAAACTAACAATGTTTCTCTATATATCTGGTTTGAAAAAAATAGATAATTGATTTTTTCAGACTTTCCTTTTATCTGCTTTATTTCTCAGAGCTTATCAGTGGCAGACATACAGCTAAGTTCATTTTCTCTTGACTATTCTTTACATTTAGAAGATTCATTTAGCTCACCATTACTCTATATTTATCTGGATTATGCATTCATTTCCAGGAGTAGGTCCTTCTCTATCACCATCATTCTTTGGTAATCTTATGTGAGAAAATTCAATTATGTTATATTATCTATACTAGAACTGAATCAAACAGCATTCTAATCATAAAAAACTTTAAAAAGTATTATTATTTAAATCTTAAATATGTTTACACTAATACATTCATGTTCACACTGGATTAAGAATGTGAAATTATTTCTAAATTTTTGATGAAATACTTACTTTTTGTACTGTATATTTTAGAAAAAGATTGCTAGTTGTCAGGCATTGTTGAATCAATTGGCCCAGTGCTACTAGCATAAAATTTCTCTGAATGCATAACTTTGTCTTGTTCACACTTATGTTACAAGTGCTATGGCACATAGTAGGAATTCTATAGTATTTGTTGAATGAAGGAGCAAGTAGCCTTTTTGACGTGGCCACAGGAATATTCAGACATCATCAATATTAATGCATGCAGTTATCTCTTTACTCTATCCCTGACTCTTTGGGGCATCTCATTATTGATTTTCAAGCAGTACATACCTCCAATTCATCCTTGAATCTCAGCCCAATTCATCCTTGCATCTCAGCCCATCCTTGATCCTGAATATTGTATATTTATTCTGCTCAGTCCTGTAATTCATTCCAGCTGTGATTCATTCCATAACCCACATCTCATCCTTGAACCTAAGTGGTCTTTGACCCTTTTGGGCACCACTGACTCTGGTAAGTGGTAGAGGTCCTGGAATTTCAGTGACCAAATTATTTATTTAAAATACTTTTCATGAGAATACTAGATAGAACACAGGCTCAGAAGTCAAAATATACGATTTTCCTTCCAAAGTCTAACACAAACTAGCTTTGTGACATTTTAATTAGACCTTAATATATTTCATTTATATAATGCATATGATACTGCTGATCTTGCCTTCATTGGAATGCATTCATCATGATGAAATATGTGACAAATATGGATAAACTGTAAAGTGCCATGCAAGTTTAAGGACATTTAAAACAAAAAAACTTCTGGAACTAACAAGCAATTATAGCAAGGTTGCAGGCTAAAAGTTTAATATACAAAGTCAATTGCTTTCTTATATACCAGAAATGAATAACTGGCGTTTGAAACTAAAAACATAATACTATTTACACTAACACCCCAAAAAATGAAATACATAGGTATAAATCTAACAAAATATATGCAAAAATTATACGAGGATATCTACAAAGTTCTGACGCACAAAATAGAAGAACTAAGTAAATGAAGAAATATTCTATGTTCATGGATAGGAAGACTCAGTATTGTTAAGATATCAGTTCTCCCCAACTTGATCTATCCAACCCCAATCAGAATCTTAGCAAGTTATTTTGTGGATAATGACAAATGAATTCAAAGTTTATATGGAGAGGCAAAAGACCCAGAATAGACAACATAATATTGATAGAGAAAAACAAAGTTAGAGAACTGACACCCCCAACTTCAAGACCTACTATTAAGCTACAGTAATCAAGACAGTGTGGTATTTGAGAAAGGACTAACAGATCAGTGGAACAGAATAGAGAGCCCAGAAATAGACACCTACAAACATAGTCAACTGCTACTTGACAAAAGAGCAAAGGCAATTCAATGGAGCAAAGATGGTTTCTTCAACAAACAGTTCTGGAACAACTGGACATCCACATGCAAAACAATGAAACTAGACACAGATCTTACACCCTTCACCAAAATTAACTTAAAATGGATCATAGGCCTAAAATGTAAAACATAAAGCTATAAAACTCCTAGAAGATAATATAGGAGAAAACCTAGGTGACTTTGAGTATGGTGATGCCTTTTTGGACACAACACCAAGGACTAGACCCACAAAAGAAATAATTGATAAACCAGACTTCATTAAAATGAAAACTTCTGCTCTGTGAAAGACAATGTCAAGAGAATGAGAAGAAAAGCCACAGACTGGGAGAAAATATTTGCAAAAGATACATCTGATAAAACACTGTTATCCAAATTATACAAAGAACTCAAAACTCAACAATAAGAAAACAAATAACCCAATTGAGAAATAGGCCAAAAACCTTAACAGATAACTTGGAAGCTATCAAGATGTCCTTCAGTTGGTAAATGAATAAATAAACTGTGGTCCATCCGCACAATGGAATATTATTCAGCAACCAAAAAGAAATGGGCTATCAAGACATGAAAAGACATGGAGAAACCTTAAATGCATGTTAATGAGGGAAAAAAGTCAATCTGAGAAGGCTGCATACTGTATGATTCCAACTATATAACATTCTGGAGAAGGCAAAAGTATGGAGATAGTAAGAAGATCAGTGGTTGTCAGGCAAGGTGGGGGTGTGTGGAGAGAGATGAATGGGCAGAACATAGAGGATTTGGGGGGCATTGAAAATTCTCTATATGATACCGTAATAATGAATACATATCATTATACATTTGTCCAAATCTATAGAATGTGCAACATTAAGAGTGAACCATAATGTAAAATTTAGACTTTGGGTGATTATGATGTATCAATGTAGGTTAATTAACAAATCTTCCGCTCTGGTGAGGGATGTTGATAATGGAGGAGGCTATGCATGTGTTGGGGCAGGGCTATATGGGAAATCACTGTAACTCCCCCTCAAATTTTCTGTGAGCCTTAAACTGCTCTAAAAAAATAAAGTCTTAATAGAATTTTTTTAAAATCCCTTATCTCAGTGACAATAAGACTGTATCTCTTTCCTCCTTAAAATCTACCTGAATAAAGATGGGAGAGATGTTGAACATAAGCAATACAATTCTCTGAGCATGGATAATCAAATAAAATAATAAATGAAAATTGATGGGAATTGTGAAGTGTGTATGAAATCTTAGCCTCAGAAATCCAATGAAAATTTTTAAAGTGAATTGAAATATTTTCTAGGCTTGATGTTCAATACTGAAGGAGCTTTCTATAATTTTAACTATTTTTACCATTATTTTTTATTTCATTTCATTAAAAAATGTGTGCCACTAAGCTTTTTCTGTTGTTGTTGAACATAGTGGCAAGAAAGGGGATGATGTTGAGAAATCAAGTCACACATCATTTCTGGAATAAGATCTATTTAATTAGCTTTGCAGAACCAACCCAAAGCCCCCAAACCATTAGGACAATGGCAACAGCAATAATAATGATAATATGTTGCTGGTCACTTAGGACTTGCATTTTGATGATAAATAAAAATAAAATGCAGAGCACTCTATTAAGCAACTTGGCCAGAGTCCCTTCATTGTAATTGCCTATAAACCATTCCATATTTGCTCAAACACCACTGGATATGTTTGCAGCTACTTTTCAGACATTAATATCACATGTTTTCAAAAGTATAAAATTGGTAGTATCTTTCACTGCCAGCTGTATTTGCTCCTTCTGCCAATTGTAATAATAAAATCAATTGAAATTACTGCTTTGTTCCTTCGGCTTCTATAATTTGCTTGCTAGTTCATTATAGAGAATGTCAATTTGTCTAGTTAGGTATTTATACAAATTATGTTTTGTTTTTATTAATTTTTTAGTGAAAGAAAATCCCCCAAACTGCTAGATGAACAAGTCCCATTATTCATTAGTCAGCCAATAAAAAAATATCACCATGGGAACAGGGAACTTCAAGATTTTAGAAAAACTTTGTTGAGTAGAAACTACAAATATTTACATTTAAACATTCCAAACAATGTTTTTCTTTATAAAGGATGAAGGTTTAAATTTACCTTTGAGGGGGCCGGCCCGGTGGCGCAAGCGGTTGGGTGTGCGCGCTCCGCTGCGGCGGCCCGGGGTTCGCTGGTTCAGATCCCGGGCGCGCACCGACGCACTGCTTTGGCAAGCCATGCTGTGGCGGCGTCCCATATAAAGTGGAGGAGGATGGGCACGGATGTTAGCCCAGGGCTGTCTTCCTCGGCAAAAAAAGAGGAGGATTGGCGGATGTTAGCACAGGGCTGATCTCCTCACAAAAAAAAAAAAAAAAAGGGCCGGCCCCATGGCTTAGCGGTTAAGTGCGCGCGCTCCGCTGCTGGCGGCCCGGGGTTCGGATCCTGGGAGTGCACCAACGCACTGCTTCTCCGGCCATGCTGAGGCCGTGTCCCACATACAGCAACTAGAAAGATGTGCAGCTAAGACATACAACTATCTACTGGGGCTTTGGGGGGAAAATAAATAAATAAATAAAATCTTTAAAATAAAAAAAATAAATAAATAAATTTACCTTTGAGAAGCTACTATTTAATTCTGGGAAAAAATGCGAATGATATATATATACAGAGAGAGAGATTTCTTTCAGTCATACTAAAGTAGAACAAGTGCCTAAACATTCTTGGGGTAGTTCACGTGCTGTAAAATAATTAGAATAACATTTAACATAAAATGGGATCATTTTGCAAATGTAAATTGGATGGTATTTTTTTGAACTAGATTTCCATATATTTTCTGACTTTTTGAGGAGAAATACTATGTTTCTAATTGGATTTATATGATCAGATATGTTATTATATCGGATGAATTGTATCTTGTTCTTATCTGAGGAGAGTTTTTAATTTTGTTTCATTTTCTTATTTTTCTCTCTTTGAGTATGTATGTTTGTGTCTGCATGTTTCTTTTATCTTCGTATTGTGTTTATTATTTAGAATACATTAATTAGAAACTGTGAAAAATGCCAGATAAAAATATGAGCTTTTCTGTACTGGAAGAGGCTGTGGAGGGGGCTCAGACCTCATCTTTCAAGGTAGGATGGCTTATTCTCAGAAACGCTCTCTTTGGCTTAATTTCTCTACCTTAATTAGATCTCTTCTGCTATTCTTTGTATCTCAAAGGTTTCTTTTTTTGGCGGGGAGGGGTTTGTATTTCCCTAAAAACAAATCTTTATTTATTTTTACTTTAGTTCTCTGATAATATTGAAATACAATCACTAAATTTACATGTGCAGATCACCAAGGAGTTTTATTTTATTCCTGTAACTCTACTCATTGTACTCTTGAGATTCCATCTTTTTGAAAGGAACTTAAAATTGAGGTCCCTGCTTCCTTCCCCTTGACAAATATATAGTCAAGGGTATAGTCATTGAGAACAAGGCTATTAGTTTTCTAAGCATGGTGCTATATGAAACTGATTTCTCCACCTGTTTATTCTTTCCTGGAGTATTTTAGCAGTTTGAAGTGGACTCTATGGAGTGGAGATTGTAAGAACAACCAAAGGTATATGTTTGTGTGAAGGAGCAAAATGAGGTAATCTGGTCCTTTCCTACAGCCACAAGGATAAGGTTGGCCGCATCTAGCCACAGCAGTAAAACATCTTTGTTGTCCTTCTCTCCCCTCCATCATCATTGAACATTTGATAGTCTTATGTAAAGTCATAGCTTTACAAGTAAAATCTTATGTACTTTGCTTACGTAAATTCAGAGTTTGGTTTCTCTATTAGTGTAACGTATTAAGAAGTAAGGTTTGCCCCATATGGTAACTTATTGAGTACAATGGCAGAACCTGAGGGAAGATGTCTATAAAAAGGTCCAGGTCAACTTGTTTAAATGAAGCATAAAACTAGAAGACTAGCTGAGGGTGGATTTGTGGAAATACATTAGTCCCCAGGGGATTGCTAGAAAAACATAGAAAAAGGGATGAGAGTGATGGGCCTTAAAGATAGGTTTCCTTAATGTAAAAATTCAGTAGAATCTGAACATGATTTTTTTCTTTTTGTAATAAGGACAGAAAAGAATGCAAACTTAATGTCTGATGAAGTCTCATAAAAATTTAATCCAATTAGATTAGGTCATGTTTTCCTAATTTTTTTGTATGTTGAGGAATTGTGGATGGTATCTTGGACTTGCAAATATTATATTGCAGAGTTTCGGGACTCTGTTACACAATTTGCTTTCATTTTAGCTGGCAATTCCAATTGCAAACTCTGTTAACCGAGTGGCAAATCAAGCATAAATTTATTTTCTTAATCGTTAGTTCGACTGCTTTGATTCCACCCTACACGTGTATGGCTCAGGTATCAGCAAGAAATGGGCAAATTTTACACACACAGCCGCTCCATGCTGGTTGTCTCCTTTCCAGGATTTCCTTTTCTCCTTCACTTTCTAGCATATGATTTCTCTTCTCTGGTTTTTTGGGCAATAATGACTGAAAGTCTTCTATCAGACTTTTATCCACCCACGTGGTTCCTACTTACGTGTTCTCAGGCTAAAACCCATAAAATAGGTAACTTACTGTGTAATGGTCCCTTTTTCCAAGTTTCAGCCTTAAATCCAGAATATGTCTGTTTTTAACGAACATTCTCCAGTGACTTTAGGTCCTTTATTTAAAAAAATTGAGAGGTTATAGTTATTCTATAGGAAGTCCTATTTTAGTTAGAACTTACTAGGGCATATTAGAAGCAAAACGTGTTATAGGACTTATACTTCCTGAATTCAAATTGTACAATAAATCCACAGTAATTATTGGAGAATGGTATTTAAATAAGGATAGAAAAATGGATCAATGTGAACAGAATAGAGAAATAGACCACAAATATGTGGTCAGTTGATTTTCAACAAAGGAGCTAACATAATCAGTGAGTAAGTGGAGTCTTCAATAAATGGTGCTGAAACAACTGAATATGGATAAAATGGAACAGTTATTCTACATAATACCATACACACCAATTAATTTGTGATGCGTTATTGGTTAACATATATAAGCTAAAACTATACAGTTATTAAAAGCATATTTTCACAACTGTGAATAGGCAAAATTTTCCTAGGCAGGATAAAGAAAGCTATAAATATGAAAGAAAAATTGTAAATTAGATTTCATCAAAAAGTAAAACTGCTACTCATCAAAAGATACCCTAAGACAATAAATAGGCAAGCCACAATTAGGGAAGCATATTTACAATACGTATATCTGACAAAGGACTTGTATCCAGAATATATAAAGACCTAGATCTCAATAAAAAAAGATAAACAACCAAATAAGAAACAGCCAAAGACTTTTACAGGCACTGCAAATGGGATGATAATCAAATGTTTAATAAGCATATGAAAAATAATAACATCATCATCATTAGTCATCATGAAAGTGCAAAATAAAAGCAAAATGAATTAGGACTATACACCCAGAAGACTTATTAAAATTAAAAATTCTAATTACACAAAATTTTGGCAAGAAAGTGAAGCAACCAACACTCTTTGACACTGGCAGTGAAAGTATAACACAATCTATCCACTTTGGAACATTGTTTGGCAGTTTCTTATAAAGTTAAATCTACTTAAACCTTAAGAACTAGCAATTACATTCTCAAGTATTTGCTGAGAAGAAATAAAAAGTACATGTCCACAGCAAAACTTATAAAAGAGTAATCATGGCAATTTTATTCATAACACAAATTGGAAATACACCAAATTTCCATCAGTATGAAGCAGGTAAATAAACTGTGATGTATTCATACAATAGGACACTACTCAGAATTTAGAAAAGAGCTAGCTCTTGATACATGCAACAACAGTGGTAAATCATAAACCTGTCATGGAGAGTGAACAATGCCAAATACAAAAGGGTACATAATGTGTAAATACACAGATACAATACTATAGAACATGCAAAACTATTCTATGGTGAAAAAATCATAACAGAGTTGCCGCTATGTGTTTGTTTGTTGTGTGTGAAGGGAAGTGTACTTGGAAAAAGCAAGGCAGGAAGGAATTTATGAGATGATAATATTCTATACACTGATGGGGTGTGAGTAACATGGATGCATCCTTTCCTCAAAATTACACAGTTAACATTTATGCATTTCAGTGTTTTATAAATTTTACTTCAAATTAATTGAATGAGCTCAGGGGAGTGGATGGAGTCAGAGATGATGCAAAAATGCAAATTGTTGACAGTCATTGAAGCTGGCTGATTGATGCATGGTGTATGTGTGTATATTTTACATTCTTCATAATAAAACTTGAAAAATCAGCACACCTATACCTTTTTTTTTTTTTTTTTGAGGAAGATCAGCCCTGAGCTAACGTCCATTGCCAAGCCTCTTCTTTTTTGCTGAGGAAGATTGGCCCTGGGCTAATGTCCATGCCCATCTTCCTCTACTTTATATGGGACACCGTGACAGCATGGCTTGACAAGCAGTGCATTGGTGCACTCCGGGGATCCGAACCTGAGAACCCTCTGGCTGCCTAAGCAGAGCGTACACACTTAACCACTATGCCACCGGGCCGGCCCAACCTATACGTTTTTAAAAATCCAATTATGGTCTTCCAGGTCTTGCATGATGTCCTTTGTCCATCACTGTTTGCATACCTTACTGCTTCAATTACAATGAAACAGTCACATTGATCTTTCAAGTTTCTAGAATTGCAAAGCTCTTCTTGCCTCAAGGACTCGGCATGTGCAGTTGTTCTCTTTTTCTGAAATGCGTTGCTCTGAACAGCTAGAGCAAATCTCGTAACAGCTATGAGCAAATCTCATAACTAGTTTACATGTAACATCCTCAGACAGATCTTTGGCCATCTTATTTATATTAAGTCTTGCGCTCTTTTTATATCACAAAACCTTGTTTTAGCTATCCTTATAATATGCATCCTTATTTGATACTATTTAAAAAGATTGTTTAGTTTGTAAAAATGAAATTTATGAATTGCAACTTAGAAGAGCAGAAAAATTAGATTTCATTTTATTTCCATAGTGATTGTTATATAACTTTTACACCCTGTTAACTTGATGGATATAAGGGTGGGTATAAACAAAACTTTTTCGTTTCAATTATTTTTTTTTTAAACAGCATATTTTTTGTGTGTGTGGGGAAGATCAGCCCTGAGCTAACATCCATGCCAATCCTCCTCTTTTTGCTGAGGAAGACCAGCCCTGAGCTAACATCTATTGCCAGTCCTTCTCCCTTTTCTCCCCAAAGCCCCAGTAGATAGTTGTATGTCATAGTTGCACATCCTTCTAGTTGCTGTATGTGGGACACTGCCTCAGCATGGCCGGACGAGCGGTGCGTCGGTGTGCACCTGGGATCCGAACCTGGGCCGCCAGTAGCAGAGCGCGCGCACTTAACCGCTAAGCCATGGGGCTGGCCCCTTTCTTTTCAATTAAAGAAAACTTGATTTCTTTCCAAGGACCTGAAAATGAAGTCAAGTTGTATATAATATTTGAGGCAATCCCAGAACATGGGCATTTTTACTATGAACTAAAGATGGCAGAGTAAAGACATTTTTATTTCACCCCCTCATTTGAAACCTACACAACGCAGCACAGAATAATGAAAAATGGAGACAAAGTTTCCATTATTAAATCAAAACAACAGCTTACACCCAGAAATTATTCACAATACCAATTAAATATTAAGAAATACAGGGAGAAAAAGAAGAAGGTGAATTACTGACCCTTCACTCATTAGAGCTTGAAGAGCAGACATTATTTCCCTAGAAATAAGCATCACAATCCTGAAGGGCGTACTATAGAACCTTTGATAAGAGTGACAAGGTTTAGGAGCATTTCAGGCCATGAAGGAGGTCAGGGACACAGCCATACAGAACCACTTTTTCCTGGCAGACTAGGTGGTGAATTTGAGTGGAAAGAAGAAAGAGTGTAGAAGTCACAGCCATGCAATAGAGCAAGAAAAATAAATAAAAGACATACAGTTTGGAATAAATAAATAAAACTCTCTCTATTCACAGATGGCATGATTGCCTATGTAGAAAATATGAAGGAATCAATAAAAAAAAAATCCTCCTAGAAATAGTGTGTTAAGCAAAATCACAATATACAAGGTAAATATGCCATAATCAACTGCTTATCTATGTACTAGCAATGAGCAGCTGAAAACATAACTATTTTTAAGAGCCTCTTACAATACCTCCAACAATATGAGAATTATTTATGTATGTATCTAACAAAATATGAACAGAAGCTGCACACTGAAAACTACAAAACATTTGTGAAAGATATCCAAGAATACCTTCAAATAAGTGGAGAGATATAGGGTATTTATGACCGGCAATACTCAAAATTGTTGCTATATCAATTCTTCTCAAATTTAATAGTTGATTTTATGCAATTTTAATCACAATCATGCAATAATTTTTGTAGGCATTGATATTCTAATTCTAAAATTTATATGGAAAGGTAAAAGAACTAGAAAAAAAAATGATTTTGAAAGAGTACAAAAATGTTGGAAGACACACTATGAGAATTTAAGACTTACTATAAAGATATAATAATCAAATCAGTGTGGTGCTGACAGACATACAAAACTGTGGAACAGAATAGGACATCCAGAAATAAACCCCCACAAATATGGCCAATAAATTTTGACAAAGATGCACAGAAAAATGAATAGACAAAAAATAGTCCTTCATCAAAAGGTATTGAAAGAATTGACCATCCATAAGTAAGACATGAACTTTGACCTACATTTCACACCAATATAAGATTTAAATTAAAATGGATCTAGACTTTGATGTACAATATACAATTTAAAATGAAACAATTGGAAAAAAAACTTAAGAGAAGTTCTTTGTGACTTTTTTTAGGTTACAATTCTTATAGACAATGCCAAAAGGCTAAACCATAAAAGAAAAGAAAAAGCGTAAATTGGAGTTCATCAAATTTAAAACTTGCAACATCAATACCACTACCTACAAATCTAGTGAGTAAATTTCTTTGGCATCATAATATACTTTCTACCATAGAACACACACATGGAGTGTTAGCCTGCCTCTCTAAGAAAATGTAAGTGATTTCAGTCAAACATAACTACATACAAAAATATGTACTCACTCACTATTTCTTCGCCTTCCAGTACATGAATATATTCTTGGATGTGTTTTGCTCAAGCTTTAAAACAATGCAATTCTTGGCCCAGATAGATGAAAGAATTATATGGTTTTGCTAATTACCACTTTCCAATAAATTGTTGTGCCTTCATGAAATTGATCCTCTTGTGGTATTAGTATTATCATGTGTCTTCATTGCTAGAAAATAAATTTACCCTCCTTATCAAGATTAGTTTATCAAAATTCCTTGGCCTTGTACATCTGTCCCTCTACAGACTGGCACCAATTTACTTTTCAACAGGATAATCCGTGAGTAATTCCCCTTACAGTGTCTCCCCAACATGAAATGGCACCCAGGTTTTTAGCCATATTATACCTTCTTCCTGGAATTCCATTATTCCTACATACTTGGATTAATGTACATCCTTAAAACCCTATAAGGCAGAAGTTATATTCAAAACGTTTAACAAATGCTACTTCAAAGCCATGATCTAATGAAAATGGGCAAAGGCCAGAGTGCCGGAGCAGCGTCATAGAAGTTGCTGCTTTCCAGGCGTTAACCTTTCCTTTTACAGACCTTAGGAAATTTTATTCTCAGAGGTAGGGCTGAGACAGCTGGGTGCCAGAGGTGGGTGTAATAAGACAGCTTGGGGCAACAGCTTTTTGGCAAAGACAATCTCAATATTTTGTCATTGGGTCGAGTCTTGTGGACATATCCTGTCTGGAGGGCAGACTTCCTTGAAGAAGAAGCTCACATTCTATCAGCTCTGTAAAATCTACCCTCATCACAAAAGCAGAAAATGCTCTGCTTCTCCTTTCCCATAGCACATAGCATTTGAGACCTCGCGTACACAACATTCTCTATACCGCCTCATATCGCAGCTATTTCTGTAATGGCACCTTGAGCACAAGGGAGATGCTTCATGCATTTTTTTTAACTTCTTGTGTCCTTAGAACAAAGCCCAGAACAGGGTAGTTAACCAATAAATATTTTTTGATTTAATGAAAACATCTCATTGCTATAATATTTATATATTGACATTACTTTATGAGAAACTTGATTTTTCCTCCTAAGTGCTGTGTTCTTTAATAGTTGAAAATACATTATTTTCCCACCTTGAGTGTTATCCTAGAAATGCTCATGGAATTACATCCTAGTGTCTAACACTTGAAAAATGTTGATATGCCTGTTATTTTTCCTGTTAGATAACATCAAGCAATCTGCTAGTTATCTCGCTTTGACATGCCGTGTGAAGTCAAAATTCCAAGCTCTGATAAATGTTCAGTAAGCTAGAAGGTCTGCCAACCACACTAACAGAAAGTGTCATTCTCAAACCCACCTTCATTTTTACCACAAAAGATTTACCCTATTTTAATTATTTAAAATGATTAATAAGTAATATATTAGGATAAAACAAAGCAGTTCTTTGATCAAAATTACCTACAGAATAGAATGCAATATGGAAGACTGCTGTTTGTCACAAATGGAGTTGCCCTGTAGACTATGTCCATGTCCTCAAAAGAATTGCTTTTCTTAAAAACTAAATTCTCGGGGCCAGCCCCATGGTGTAGCGGTTAAGTGCACACGCTCCGCTGCTAGCAGCCCACGTTGGGATCCCCGGCTTGCACCTATGCACCGCTTGTCAAGCCATGCTGTGGTGGCTTCCCACATAAAGTGGAGGAAGACGGGCACAGATGTTAGCTCAGGGCCAGTCTTCCTCTGCAAAAAGAGGAAGATTGGCATAGATGTTAGCTCAGGGCTGATCTTCCTCACAAAAAAAACCTAAATTCTCAGAAAAGTAAACAGGTGACTTGTTTTTGGTTCCTAATTTCTCTCTCCATGTTTGTTCTCTTTACTCCTCCCTTTATGCATCTCTTCATCTAATTTAAATTCTCACACATCATATGTTAGCATATAGAAATTTATATTCAGATCATTATAGGTGTTTGATAGACATTGGGGCAAAGTTTGGCAAGTTTTGTGTAACAAAGAGCAAGCAATATTCTGCACAATTATGTGTGTATATGTGTTTGTGTAATTAAAGTACATATAGTGAGATCCACAGATCTTAGTTATATAATTTGATTACTTTTGACAAGTACA
This sequence comes from Ceratotherium simum simum, assembly GCF_057802395.1. Lineage (NCBI taxonomy): Eukaryota > Metazoa > Chordata > Mammalia > Perissodactyla > Rhinocerotidae > Ceratotherium > Ceratotherium simum. Next base: position 35,549,882 of record NC_141905.1, read on the forward strand.
CACTTCCCATTAACCAATACTTCAAGCACTATGTATTACTTTTCCATGACCAAAGAAAATTCCCTGTGCCCTTTGCAGTCAATCTCACCTTCAAAGGCAATCGTTGTTCTGATTTCTATCACTATAGATTAGGTTTATCTGTTCTAGAATTGTCATACAAATGTTATAATACATATGTACTCTTGTGTATGACTTCATTTGTTCGACATGTTTTTGAGATTCATCCATGTTGAATGAGCCAGACATCATTAATCATTTTTATTGCTAAGCAGTATTCCATTGTATGAATACACCAAAAATTTTATCCATTCTGGTGATGGACATTTGAATTATGTTCAGGTTTTGGCTGTTGTGAACAAAGTTACTATAATCTTTTCTGTATACGTTTTTTTGGAACAGATGTATTTATATGTTTATAGGTTTTCATTTAGTATGTATAAAAAATACTTGAATGACTTATCAAACAACTTGACAAAATTGATATTTACAGAACATTCCATCCATCAAGAGAAGAATGCATATTCTTTCAACTTTCACTTAGAACATTCATGAGGATAAAACTATACCAGGCCATAAAACAAATCTCAATAATTTTATAAACATTGAAATCAGCCTAATATATATCAAATAGATGTAAATTAAAATTTAACAGCACATAGAAATTTGTGCTATCTCCAAATATTTAAAGATTACAACAACTCACCTCTAAATATACTATTCTCCAAAGAAGAAATCACAATCACAAACTATTGGAAAATACTTTTAACTGAATGAAAATAAAAACATAACATATCAAAATGTATGGGATGCAGCTAAAGTCATGCACTGAGAGAAAATTTGGCTTAAAATATATATACAAGAAAAATGAATGTATTGGAAAATAAGAATGTTTTAAAATATATAACGTAAGCTTATACTAATGAAACTAAAAAAAGAACAAATGAAACCCAAAGCAAGCAGAAGGAAAAAAATAATGAGTATCAAAGCAGAAATCAAGGAACTAGAAAAGAAAATTTAAAAATAGAGAAAAATCAATAAAATTAAAGATTGATTCTTTAAATAGACCAACAACTTTGACAAATCTTTAGCTAGACTGACCAAGAAAGAAAAAAAGATAGAAGATATGCAAAATACCAAGATTAGGAGTTTAAGAGAGGGGACATCACAGGCAACCCCCTAGAATCCAAAGAGATTATGAAGTAATATTATGAACAACATTTTGCCAACAAATTATACAACTAAAATGAAATGGCTAAAGTCCAGGGAAGACATAAATTAGCGAAAATGACTCAAGAAGAATTAAAGAATCTTAATAGACATATAAAATTAAATGCACTGAATTTGTAATTAAAATGAATGTCCAACATAGAAAAACCAGCCCCAGATGATGTCACTGGTCAGCTCTATCACATATTTAAAGAACAAGTAGTACTAATCCTACACAAACTCTTTCAAAAAGGGAAAGACTAAGCAACACTTCCCAACTTATAATATGAAGTCAGCATTCCCCTGATAGCAAAGCCACTCAAATTACAGACCAACAACTTCATGAACATAGGTGCATAATCTTTAACAAAATACTAGCAAATCTAATTCAGAAAAAAAAAAAAAGAAAGAAAGAAAGAAAGAAGGATTATACAACCCTGACCAAGTGAGATACGTTGTGGGAATGCCAGACAGGTTGAACATCCAAAAATCAGTTCATAAAATACACATGTTAATAGAATAAAGAACAAAACAACATGACCCTCTCAGTAGACTCAGAAGAAGCATTTGAAGAAATCCAATATCCACTCATAATAATTCGGACTTGAGGGAAACTTCCTTAATATGATAAAGAACAGATACAAAAACCCTATAGCTAACCTCAGGCTTATTGGTGAAAGACTGAATTATTTCCCTCTAAGCTCAGAACATAACAAATATTTCTGTGCTCACTAGTTCTTTTCAACATTTTACTAGATTAATGCAATAACTCCAGAAAAGAAGTTGAAGGAATCTGGACAAGAAAGAAATAAAACTCTAATCACAGACCTCATGCTTCTTTATGTAGGAAGTCCTAAGAGGTCTTGACAATAACTACTAGATCTAATAAAAAATTTAGCAGGGTCTAAGGATTCATGATCTATCTAAAAATCAATTATATTTTTATGATAAATCCAAAAATGAAATTAAGAAAATAATTCAATTAAAATAGCACCAAAAAGAATAAAATGCCAATAAATTGAACACAAGAAATGCAAGACTTGTACACTAAAATATCCAAAAGATTGCTGAGAAAAATTAAAGAACATCTAGCTTAAAAAGGAGACATTTTATTAAGATATAGAAACACTATAATTTAATATGATAGTTATACTCAAATTGATCTATAGAATTAATAAAATTCTTAACTAAATCCAAACAGGGTTTTTTAACTTGGAAAACGAAAAGCAAATCATAAAATTAATGTGGAAATGAAAATGACCAAGATTACTGAAAGCAATTTTGGAAAAGAACAAAGTTGAATGACTTGCACTACCTGACTTTAGATATACTTCAAAACTTAGTATAAAGAGACCCTGATCCAGAGAGTGTGGGCTTAGGGTAAGAACAGATATATACAGAAATCAATGGAGCACAATAAAAAATCCAGATATTAATCCTCACATTTCTCTTCAATTGATTTTTGGAAAAGATGTCAAGGAGATTCAATGACGAAAGGATAAATTTTCCATAGAAATGGTCTGGGGATAATTGGATTACCATGTGCAGAAAAAATAAACGTCGTTCCTTACCTTAAAATATACACAAAAAAATTACTGAAAATAGATCATAACCTAAATATACAACCTAAAACTGCAAAACTTCTAAAAGAAACAGAGGATACAAACTTTGTGATGACAGATTAGTTCAGGTTTTGCCAAGTAATCTCTGAACATATTTGAAGAGAATTGTACATGCTTTGCAAATTTCTGGAGAATGACTAGTGGATCTAGCTGAATAACAAATATTAGATATTAAAATCTATGAAAAATTAAACTAGGCACAGAACACAAAAATAAAAGTGCAGTTTTATATTTCTTCTCTTGAACATGGGATTAGCCAATACTATGCTTTAATTGCTGGAATACTGAGCAAGTTAAATTGGCAGAGGGAGACTCTCAGATGGCGTAGTTGATTACACCATCCTTGTCAGTAACAATGAACTTAATTTGGACTGTAAAATTATTTGGGAAATATATTTTTTTTTTACCACTGTCAAAGTGTGGACAAAGGCTATGTTTTACTCACCTGAATAAAACATATGGTACTATATTTTAATAATATAAGGTTATCTGATATAAATTTATTTTATCTTGACCATCCCAAAGCACATCCTATTTCTTTCTCTTGTACTATTACACATCGGATGTAATCAATAGGCATAAATAAAATAGGTTAAACAGAGTTCAGTCTCATTTTGAGTGACTTTTTTTCCTAATCTGTGTCTAGATTTTCTGTTTCCATCTCTGTAATAACAGACACACAGCATAGAAAGTACAAATCATTTCAGCTAAGAGATAATGTGGAGAAAATCCAGAAAGATATCTTAATTAAAGAGTTTACATTGTAAAATGCTTCATCAAAATTTAATGTTGCAATTCCGGAGGCTACATTTTTGTCCCAGATGGTGACTGTCACTGTCCACGCTCTTGAGTCTTATTAGAGCCCAGCTGTGTAGCACGGTCTGTTTTTACCGAACAAATGCCCAGCTGTAGAATTAGTGGACCCGCTTTGGTATTTTGACTCAAATTTCTAAAGTGTTATTATTTTCTAAGCACACAACCCTCTCATCGACCCACGAGGTGTATGTTATGATTGCAATTTTACCGATGAGAAAACTGAGGTTTAAACAAAGTAACTTACAAGAATCAAATTTAATAGCCAGATGTGTGGCAAAGCCAGGCTTATATCAAGGTCTGTTTCACATCAAAATGTGAATCACTATGCAATATTGCCCTTTATGAATGGTTATTAAATCCAGATGCATTTTTATGTATAAAATAGAGAAACATTATTGAATTTCACCATAGAAATCCATATGGAGAAAAACATAGGCTACTTGTTTTTTTGCCTCTTTTCCTGCAGATACCACGACCTTTCCAGTTTTGCTAGGTTCCAATTCCCAAAACACTCCCCAGATATTGCAGCTACTTTTCAATGACTTTTTTCCAATCCAACTGGCAAAGAAAAGACCTTGATCTTTTAGATATGCAACTGCTAACATTTCTGGAATTTTCAATTTTTTATGAGATTGCCTATTTACAATGCTTTCCAGAGTCCCTCTGAAGGTGCTATATTGGCCTAAAAGAAAGAGATTTATGGAATAGTTTCATGTGAAAAGTTAATATTAATAAGATTTGTTTAAGCCAAATTATCCAGAAAGAACACAGAGGGTTGACATTTTGGTAAATTAGGTCCTAGAATCTACCTTCAGGGGCCAGCCCCGTGGCCTACTGATTAAGTTCAGCGTGCTCTGCTTCGGAGGCCAGGGTTTGGTTTCTGGGTGGGGACCTACACCACTCATCAGTGGCAATGTTGTGGCAGTGACCCACATACAAAATAGAGAATGATTGGCACAGATGTTAGCTCAGGGTGAATCTTCTTCAGCAAAAAAAAAAAAAAGAAAGAAAGAAAAGAAAAAATATCTGCCTTCAATATAAGAATAGAAACAATAAATTAACTCAATTCCCACATCTTATCATGAGAAATCCTGGGGGAAGGAAAAAAAAGTTTTGCAGAATGTCAAAATACAAGATATAGAATTATAAGACAACGTTTAATAGGTCACTTGATTCCTCTTCTGGCTCATAAAGAAAACCCTAAAATAAATTGGATGAAATATTGCCAATTATTTTAGTAACAATTTCAGATATCACCAATTGAAGCCCAGCATACAATATATTAATTACACATTTTGTTCTAACTTAGACATTTTTACTTGTGAGACATGCAGGAATTGCTTCAACAGCCTTGGATACTTGAACCCAAAGAGGGGACAGATGAGCAAACATTTTAAGCTTAGAAACTAATTCAGGCTTGATATTTCCAAAATTTAACTGATGGCTCTTCTGTTACTATGAAATTATGTTAGTTATTAGATAACACTTCTGGCAGCCAAAATTTGGTTTTGAAATTAAAACACATGTATGTGTTATGTGATCAATGATCCTAAATAATCAAAACTTGGCAACAATCTTGGAAAGGAGGGAGACATTAGTGAGGGAAGGAAGTTGTGTGTGAACAATCACACATGGATACCAATATTTGGCATTTTTATTTGCCAGAATAAATGATGAGAGATAACAATTTGCTATTGATGACTAAGAATGGTATTAATCACTTAAAGCATAAGAAGATTAGCTTTCTAATCAATATTTAATGGAGACATTCCATATTTCATTTACTCTATAGAAAAAATCACAAAGTGAAAGTAAAGAACAAATTACAGCATTGATTGAATGGTTTACTAACAGTTCAGAACATGCTAAATATATAAGAAGTTTCAGAGGGTCTAGATTCATTGTAATATAGGGGAAAAGACACAATAATTGTTGGAGACAATTAACTAAACTTTATGACTCCTCTCACATTTTTCCTCTTCCAAAAAGGCATCATACATCATACACATTTAAAATTTGGTAGATATAGTCAAATTCCCAGCCAAGAAAGTTTAACAAATTTATAATACCACCAAGGCTATACAAGTGTTCATTTTCTTTTATATCCTCACTAACACTTGGTATAACTAAACTAATTTGTGCCAATATAGTAAATGAAACACAAAGTTGTTAAATTGTTGTGTTTTTTGTTTGTTTGTTTATTGCAGTAACATTGGTTTATAACATTGTATAAATTTCAGGTGTACATCATTATACTTCTATTTCTGCATAGATTACATCATGTTCACCACCCAAATACTAATTACAACCCATCACCACATACATGTGCCGAATTATCCCTTTCGCCCTCTTCCCTCCCTCCTTCCCCTCTGGTAACCACCAATCCAATCTCTGTCTCTATGTGTTTGTTTATTGTTGTTATTACCTACTACTTAATGAAGGAAATCATACGATATTTGACCTTCTCCCTCTGACTAAAGATACATGCACGCTTGTGTTCATTGCAGTGTTATTCACAATAGCCAAGACTTGGAAGCAACCTAAGTGTCCATCAAGGGACGAATGGATAAAGAAGCTGTGGTATATATACACAATGGAATACTACTCAGCCATAAGAAACGATGAAATCCAGCCATTTGTGACAACACAGATGGACATTGAGGGTATTATGCAAAGTGTTAAATTGTTTTAATTCATGTTGCCTTTATTATTTTGTGGTACAGGAATATATCAAACATTTGTTATCCAATTGTATTTCTTATTCTGGGAACTGTGTGTTCCTATTGTTAGCAAATTTTACATTGGTCATATGCATTTACATTTTAAAAAATATTTTTAATTTTTTTTAGATTTTCAAAATATTAGCACTGTGTTAAGAAAAAAGTGAGGGAACACAAATTATCAATATCAGATACAGATTTTGTTAGACATTAAATTAAATCAGTGTCCTATAGTCACTGAAAATGTGTTTAGGGACTATTAAATTCTATAGCTTAAATAAGATGGACAAAGTCCTTGAAAACATAACTTACTAAACTGAAACAAGATGAAATAGAAAATCTAAATAGCCTTTGTGATATAAACAGAGATTTATTGCCCAGACTGATTTTTTCAAAGATTGATTTTTGCAGCAGCAGCTGGTGAAAGTACTGTCATGAGACAGCCTTCATCTGTCAGCCCTCTAACAATTGTTTCAGCCTCAGAGAGTCACATCACTCAAGGTTGAGCCCTTGCCCAGAAGGTCTTCATTCAGTAATTAATTATTGGGTGAGGGAGTGGTGTAGACTGGCTATGCCCTCTTGGCCCAGTGTGGGACAACTCTAATAAAATATTTTAACTTCAGAACTTTCTGTATGTAAGCTGAGGTTGAGGGCAGATCTTGACTTCTTCTCTACCTAAACCTGTTTTTTTTCTGCTTCCTTCCACAGGGATTACTACTAAAGGCCCTCACAAATAAAGACTCTGCACAGTTAAGTCTCAGAGTCTGCTTTCCAGAGAACCTGAGATGCAACACCCCCTTATGTATTGAGGAAATGGAATTTATTATTATTTTTAAATGCCTCCCTACAGTGAAAATTTCAGGTGAAGATGGTTTTCCTTGCACGTTCTGTCATACAATTAAAAAAGAAATAGTACCAATCTGATATAAACTCTTCCAAAAATAGAGGGATAGAGAATATTTCCTAACTTGTCCTATGAGGCCAGCATAACCACAACACCAAAAAATGACAAAGTTCTAAAACAAATAAAAAAAGAAGACTAGAATAGTAAAGACTAATATCCTTATTGAAAATAGATTTTTTAATCAAGTATAAGCAAATCAAATCTAATAATATATACATGATTATACATTATAACTAAGAGAATTTTTATGCGTTGTATATGAGAATGAAAAAGGGTACAAGCACTTTAGTATCTTTCTGATAGGCTCTTACAAAACACTCTCAGATATCTACTTAACATCAATATAAACATAATTTTCAAAATGACCAAAAAGAGTTGAAAAAGAGTAGTTATGACAACTTTATACATAATAACCCAAACTGGAAAAAACCCAAACGCCTATTAAATAGTAAATAGCTAAATGACTTTGGTATATTCGTACAATGAACTACTACTCATCAAGTAAAAGGTATGAAGAAAAACAGACGAATCTCAGAAAGGTTATGCTACGGAAAAGAAAGCTTATAGAACACTTGATATTTTATATGATTCTATTAATACGGATTTCTAGAGTGGACAAAATTAATATGGTTGAAAAACAAAACAGGTTGTCTTTGGGAGTTGGAGGCAGAGATTTATTGAAAAAGGTGTGAGGGACCTCTTCGAGGTGAGGGTAAGGTTCTGTATCTTGATAGATTTTGGAGTTGAACAGGTATATGCATCTTTCCAAAACTCACCAAATTACGCACTTAAGATTATGCTTGTCACTGTATGTAAACTTTACCTCAAAAGAAACAAAAAAGGAATCTTAAATATAGAACACTAGTTAATGATATGTGTGGAAGTATTTTGGTAGAAGTTTACTGTGATTTGTAGTTTATTTTAAGAGCATATAAAGATGGATTGATAAATGAATAAAGGGATAAAAGATAGGTATAATAAAGCAAGTATAATAAATATTAATTATAGAATCTTGGTGTAGGTATATAGGTTTTCAGTACAAAATTCTTTCAAATTTTGTGAATATTTGAAAATTTTCATAATGAAATGCTAAAAAATTAAGGCCAAGTGATATATATATATTCATATAAATATACATACCTGATATATTTTTCTCATAACTGTATTCTGATAATTTTATATTTCTTATCACTCTAAAACCAAAAGGGTTTTTTAATCTGTAAAATAATTTTTGAATTAATTTCTTTAAGGACTATCTCCCCAAAATAATTAATACAAAAGATGAAGACCCTAGACTGTGCTGCTGTCTATTAGTCTTTAGTTGCATCTATGGCAGAAAATACAATATGAAGAGTATATTTCCTACAATGGGCTGCTGCAGTAACTAAATTGAGGCTGCACAAGGTTTATCAGATGCTTAGACCAACATTATGGATTGTCAAAATAATAGAATTCTGGTGGATGTTTGGCTACCCCTAATTACTTCAATTCACAAAATATAAAATTATGTATCATCATAAAATGCAAGCAATGAATACAAACACTTCTAAAGGGGGAAATTTTAACAGGATAAATACTAGATTTATTTTGCTTGAAAGTTGTAGATTTAAAGTATCATAGCTGGAATTATTCTAATAAATATAAAATAAGAGAATTTTAGATTGGCTAATTCTTTATGATATAATAATTTATTGGAAAAATTTAAGGTGTATTTACAACTCACAGTAGCTGGGAATACTATATTCAATAGATGAATATATTGAAGACATTGAGAGACATAAATAAAAAGAAAACAGACAAAATCTCAGAACTCATTGAGGAAAAAAAAGATTGATTGAACCAAATTCACTTTATTCAAACAACTAAATTACAACTGCCAATGGGTGTTTTAACAGCCTTGATAATGGAGTGACTTTTATAGAAAATATAGCTATGCTATATCAGGTTAAGTGGGCTAGTGTAGCCTGCAATACAAATGAAAGCACTGTAAGTCAGACATAGCATTTTTAATTTGTGAAGGATCTCAGAATCCCTAGAATAAAACATTGCTGTGTCATATTTTTAAAGGTTTCTAACTATTCATTTTATGTAGTAAGTTTAAAAATTAAAAGCTTTTATCTTTTTTTCTCTTACAGTGAAATCATTCGGTCATGGTGCACAATGTAATGCAAGGTACTTCCTAGCACAATAGGTTTAGACAGTAAATGTCAGAATCCTGTCATACTAATTCTGCACAAAGCATGAATTATTAATAGCGCACCTCTAATTACACGGATTGAATAAATGTAAAGTGGACTTTTGGTGGGGAAGATATATTTTCTAGACAAGAATAAACATAAATAGAAATAGAAAGTTCCATTGGATTAATAGTATAGAAGCTTTGCTGTATAATTATAGGTAGACCATGATTTTAGTTGCTAAGAAATCCTGGAAAGTGTATCATAAATTGAAGATAAAATATTAATCATTTTTGTATGCATTTTAGAGACATTATGTAGTATAATTTGTAAGAGTGATGCCAAATATTTCATTATTTTCAGATGATTATCTAATAGGAAAATTAAAGATTTATTGTTAGTGCCGTGGAGTTGATCTGATTCCTAGCAACCCTGTGTACACCAGGGCGGAGCTCTGCCTGGTCTTTTTGCACCATCCACTCACCTTCTGGCGCTCTATCAGACAATGCTCTGCTGCTAGTCATAGGGTGTTCGTGGCCAATTTTTTCGGAAGTGGGTGGCTGGGTCCTTCTTCCTAGTCTGTCTTAGTCTAGAAGCTGCCCTGAAACTTGTCCACCTTAGGTGAGCCTACTGGTATTTGAAATACTGGTAGCATAGCTTTCAGCATCACAGCAACACACAGCTGCCACAATATGACCACTGACAGATGGATGGTGTGGTTCCCTGATCAAGAAACAAATCTAGGGCCGTGGCAGTGAGAGTGCTGAATCTTAACCACTAGTCCACTAGGGCTGGCAAATTAAAGATAATGGATGGAAAATCATTAGACTAAGAAAAAGAGCTCTCCGGGATATCCAGTTATAAAATAAATGGTTCTAAGGTGGCAGAAAGAGATTTAATTTTCTTCTTCCCTGAAAATTACCTCCAGACAAAAAAAAAAGAAGAAGAAGAAATGTAAATATTATCAATAATCCTAAATTAGAATGTATTATCAAATGCAGTTTATATCAAGTCTCAACGTGGGCAGACATGAATAAGCACTGTGGAATACTGAACTCAAAGAGCATTGGCAGATCAGTTTTTCATAAAACGTTATGCAGCCTAAGAGGGAAATCTAACAGTTCCATGTTACACAATAGGGACAGCAGTTCCAGCTGGTGACGGGACCTCCGCGAACTTCACTTGGCATCAGGCAATAATATGCTAAAGGAACAAAGATGAAAGAATGAGGAAAATAAAAGTCAGATGAAGAATGCTCAACTCCTCCCCCCAAAAAAGTTGCAGGGGCCGGCCGGGTGGCGTAGCGGTTAAATTCTCGCAATCTGTTTCAGTGGCCCAGGGTTTGCAGGTTTGGATCCCGGGCGTGGAACTAGACACTGCTTATCAAGCCATGCTGTGGTGGTTTCCCACATATAAAGTAGAGGAAGATGGGCATGGATGTTAGCCCAAGGCCAATCTTCCTCAGCAAAAAGAGGAGGATTGGCAACAGATGTTAGCTCAGGGCTAATCTTCCTCATCAAAAAAAAGTTGCAATTAAGCTAAACAAATTAAAGTGTGACCAAACATATTGCTAGGCATTAAATAACTCAATAAAGTGACACATATGTCAGTACTGAGGAAAAGAGCTCATGGCTATATAAAGAGGTGAATCAAGAACTGGCAGTGTTCAGGGAAAGAAGTTAGAAAGATAAATTACCACAGAAATGTTCCACACAGGAACCAGCTTAAAGAGACCAAATAATACTGAAAAAAATAACAAAGGTTAAAAAGTGGATTTTATGAAGTGAGGAAAATGTTTTGAGAATGATCATATTATTAGACAGCCTTATAAAGAAAATAATAGCTATTAAATATGATGTTTAAGCATCAATATTTCTTAATTAGTGTTTCTGATGAAGATAATGAGAAAATGGAAAAATAAAGTTATACAAACACAATTTTTAAAAACCTTCCAGAAAAAAAAATGAAGCAAAATATTGAAAAGTTGCATAGTGTCTATGGATAAATTGACAGAGAATTATCAAAATAAGATCTATCATAGTTAAAATGCTGGAGGACAAAGGAAAAGAAATCACCTTGTGTCATCCTGGCGAAAGATAAAAAATCAGGCTGACTATAGGCTTCTGCACAACAGCATTTTTTCCTAGGAGACAGTAAAATCATGCCTGTAATGTCTTCAGTGAAGAAAAGTGGGATCCACGATATTATAACCTGCAAATATGACATTGAAGTGTAAAGATAATATTGTCAAATTAGCAAATGCTCTTCTAAAAATTGTATCTGGAGTAGTAAGAAATAAATAGAAAAAATAAGCAATAGTATGCCTGGTGACCAATGAATCTATTTAAAAAATGACTTTGTGTTAAGCTGTTGTGGAACTTATAAAACAAAGTGTAAATTTTATAAACCACGCCAAATAAAAAATTCTATAACAAAAAAAGAGGAGAAAGAGAAAAAAAGGTTTTGTCATTTTTTATTTTACATTTGTATATTTTTAATGTTCCAAATTTTAGTCAGTGAACATATGAACATATATTATACTCTTAGTCAGAAAATATAATTTTTAAAATAAAGTCAGGTACTGTAAAAAGGTCCAAAATTTTACACTATTTGTAATCTATCAAGTCAGCCTACCACAAGTTGCATATATAACAGGAGACCTGAGTCAGAGACGCAGTTTATTACCTGCAGCAAAAGAATCAGCCAGAATAGCATTATAGTGCTGGTTTTCTGAGTCCCAGTCCCCACGATGAGTCACAGTGAGGAACTGGTCGTAACTGCACACAGAGTGAGGGTGAGTTACAGGAAAGGAACCCCTATTTTCTTAGACTCTGACCTTATATAGTGGCTACTAACAAACCTATCCAAACTGGCCCATCCTCTTTTCCAGAGAAAGAGAGATTATTTTTATTGCCCTGGAATGAAAGCAAATATCTCCAGGGAGGGATGTCTCTAAATCTCTCCTAAGGAAGTCACTGTCTTTATCTTACATTATCCAGGAATGTACATAAATTTTCTTCAGAAGAATTCCCTATTCCTGTCTTCCCAGAGCTGTATGTCTCTAGAAATGTGCCTGAAAATACAGTTCCAGAGCACATTGTCTCTTGATACCTGGATGTATAGAAATGCCAAAAATTCATGGAGAATTGATGCACAATAATAGTCCGATTTTGGATGCCTGTTTTTCTTTCCATTATTTCTGCCTTTGAAGACCATGATGTCTTTTAAAATTAATGGATACATTTATAAATGCAATTTTACTGTCTTTGCTAGTTGTTCTAATTTAAGGAAATTAATGACAGGAACAGCACCTGACAACTCTGCTCCGTGCCGCATTGCCTGTAATTGGGAGAGGATAATCACCCTGGGCCTCCAACTACTCATAGAAGGCTCCAGGAAATCCCCAGGCTTGGCAGTCTGCCCGTCTCCATTATATTCCCAATTGTTGGTCAGTCCTAGAGTAAGTGCCTGAGGCCAATACCACTAGCATTTCATTCTTCAGGTAATTGGTATTACATTTCAGAATCTGTGCTGTGGCTGCCAGGTCTCTGTGAAATGATTAGAAACTATGTGAGGCAAGAAGCGGAATCTTGGACCTTCTGTATAACTAGAAACAGGCTTATGCTGTGCTTCTGCAATCACTTTTAATCAACATTATTTAAATTTCCTACTTTTTCACAGTTTCCAACATGGGCCAAAGGGAAGCATTATATTTTTGTGTGTGTGTGATGCCATAAATAATAATTTATAACTGTAAAAGTGGGAAGAGTTCTGAGAAACTATATATAATTTATTGATCTAAAGGTAATTTTGTAGCAACAGAAACACATATCATGCTTGTTATTTGTGAGATACTCTGCTATTTGCATATATGCTAACCCCTCAATCTGTTCTCTATACCTAATGCAACACAGAATTTGTCCCTCCCCTTTCAGTGTCTTAGGTGCTTCAGGAAAGGTAGATCCCAGACCCAAGGGATGAATCATGATGCTAAACACTAAACCAGGGATCTGCATGCTTTTTCTGGAAAGGATCAGAAAGCAAATATTTTTGGCTTTGCAGGCCAGACTGTCATAATTAGTCAAATCTCCATTGCCGTGTGAAAGTAACCGTGTACAATATGTAAATGAGTGAACATGGCTGGGCTCCAATAAGACTTTATTTATGGATGCTGTATTAGTGTTCTGGGGCTGCCTCAACAGATTATCACAAATTGGGTGGCTTAAAACAACAGAAATTTGGGCCGGCCCTGTGGCATAGCAGTTAAGTTCACACGCTCTGCTTCGTTGGACCGGGGTTTGCTGGTTCGGATCCCGGGCGTGCACCGACACACTGCTTGTCAAGCCATGCTGTGGCAGAGTCCCATACAAAGTAGAAGAAGATGGGCACGGATGTTAGCCCAGGGCCAATCTTCCTCAGCAAAAATGAATAGGATTGGCAATGGATGTTAGCTCAGGGCTGATCTTCCTCACAAGAAAAAAAAAGACAGAAATTTATTCTCGCTGTTATGGAGGCTAGAATTCACTGAAGTCAAAGTGCCAGCAATCCATGCTCCTCCTGAAGGCTCTAGAGAAGAATTCTTCCTGGCCTCTCTCCTAGCTTCCGGTGGTTTCCTGCAATCCTTTGTATTCCTTCATTTATAAAGGCATCACTCCAATCTCTGCCTCCATCTTCACGTTGCTGTCTTCCCTCTGTGTGTGTCTGTCTCCAAATGTCCTTCTTACAAGGACACAGGTCATTGAACTTAAGGACCCACCCTAATTCAGTATGATCTCATCTTAACCAATTACTTCTATAAAGACACTTTTTCCAAATAAGGTCACATTCATAGTATAGGGGTTGGAACTTCAACGTATCTTTTGGGGGATACAATTCAACCTACAACAGATACTCAAATTGGAATTTCTATAATTTTCATATGTCATGAAGTACTATACTTGAAAAAATGTTTTTCAACGATTTAAATTATTAAAACCATTGTTAACTTGCAGGCTGTACATTGGCCATAGTTTGCTAAACCCCGCTCTGGATCAAAGATGACAATTTCCTTATGGGTAAATTTAAAGAGGAGATGTGAAACAATTCTGGTGGATGAACTAAGAGAGAAAGAATCCGAGGGAGGGGGACTTTGGGGGAAAGTTTTCTTCATTTTTAGAAGAAGCCAGAAGAAAAGGCTTTTTTTTTTTTTTCCATATTTTAAGTGTTGAATAATAATGTGTGAGGATGTCAGGAGATTCTGAGGTCAGATTATGACCTTAAGGAAATAAGGTTGATGAGAATGGCAGTTTGTTGAAAATGGCAAAGCAACAAGATGGGAAAAAAAATGTGAATCCATTGTGGGGCTGCTGACTGCCACAGCGTAACTGCCTACATTTAGACTTCTTTTTATGAAAATTCATATATTCTAACAAATCATTATAGACCACCTACTATGTAGCAGACAGTGTCTTATTTCCTGGAACAGGAGGAACAGCGAACAAAGCAGACAGAACATTTGCTCACGTGAATTTTATATTTGAGCGGAGGAGAGATGAAAGAAAGGAAGAAGGGAAGGAAGGAGGAATTAATGACTCCATCCTGAACTTTATTGCATACAAATCACCTGGATTGGGGCCCAAGATTTCACATGCTCGTCAGCAATGCTAATTCATATGGTCTGCAGACTACACTTGGAGTTGCAGTGACTAGAGGAAAAGTATAAGTAGCAAGGGCCTGGAATCTACGAGGATGTAAACCACTCAATTATATCATGAACATCTTTTGCCAGCCCAGCAGGACAACCAACTTACTATTTGTTTCTTAATATTTCTATCCCATTGATGTAATCATCAGCAGAGGATTGCTTGCTGAATTTTATATGAATCTTCTAGAGTTGGTCTTCTCTAAAAGCACGAGATTAGCAGTCTAAGATTTGGACTCTGATTCTAACCTTAACAAACCCTAACGACATCTGTAATCTTTTGTCCTTTCTTTTACAACCCATAAAATACTTTTGAAAACTATATCCCTCTTAATACTTTCAGGTAGACATTTAAAAATTTATTGTAAGATTATATGATTGCAATGGATATAATTTCTGGACAATTCTAAATGGTGACAATTTTACATAAAATGGTTACATTACTCTTTTAGGATTATCTAATAGAATATTAACACCACAGTTATTTAAGGTCTATAATAATTAAAATGAATTAATAATCTCTTATTTAACAGATGAAAAATTTACATTGTCTATGTTTCTGCTTCAAATAGCTTCAATCCTACATATCCTACAGAAGTTTATCTTAATGTATTATATGTTATGTATTAATGTCTTTAATCAATAATCTCAGCATACTTCACTGTAAACAAAAGTGTATTATTTAAAATCGTATTTTTAAAATTTCTTATAACCATAAAACTCTTAATGTTAAATTCCCATTGAATTAAGTTATTACAACTGAGCAAAGAGATGTTTTACAAATTTCCAAAAATTATATTTAAACATAAAATGTAGTGAGTCATAAATGTACTTCTTCAAGAGATAGAATAAGATGGAAGGAAGGTATTATGAGACCTGGATGAAAGGAGACTTTGCTGACATTAATATTTATCTCTTTGTTTTAGCGCCTTTTTTTTTCATATCTGGGGCAGTGTATTATAGTAAGTCAGGGCTGACAATAGGCAGAGCATTTTCTTTTAAAGTGGGGAAGAACAACTGGCAAAAGGAGAAATGGGAAAGAGAATATGTTAGTTCTCAGGTAATATCCGTTTTTAAAAAAAGAACATGCAGGACACTCAGTTTTAACATCAACATATAAAGAGCTTAAAAGTCATAACTCCCAACATTACAAAAGTAAAAAGCTAAGAAAACTAAGAATCAATTACTTTTCTGGGATTCATCGTGGAACAGAGGTTGCAGGACAAACTACCACCCCAAAATCCGGAGATACAGTTGAATACAGAGATACCGCTAAGATCTGCTTACCTGGAGGAAAAACCACTGGCGCTATAAACTGGTAGGAACACTTAAATGGTAATTTTGATGAATTGCTGGAGGCTGAGTGTGGACTAGCATGAGAGAGAGGAACTCCTGTGGCGCTACAGTCTTAAGGGAACCCGCAGATGTTTGTGGGCTTTATCCTCAGGAACCTGAACATGTTCTCACAGTGAAGATCTGAGAAAGATGTCCTTGTGACTCTGTTAGAAGGAGGGAAAGAGTAATCATTGTGAAATACACGCAGAGCATCCCCCTGCCATTAATGAAAGCCTACTTTATAGGGGAAAAGATGTTGCCAGAGCCTTATCCTAATTGAGAGAGAGGTCATTTCTCTCTCCCTAGTTCGCTTCTTGTCTTGTCTACATATGAGAAGTCAGGACTTCAAGAAAATAGATGAGGAATACTGCAACCAGGGATGGGCGTAGGGGTAGGAGAAAAAATTATACCACTAGAGAAACACTTATGAAGGGCTTAAGCCCAAAACACACACCCACAAAAAGACTGAAATTAAATTGGAAATTTAAAGAACTCTCCCTCTATGCCACACACCACGCCACCACATCATCAGGGCTATGGTGTAATAACTAACAGTGGATTACAGCTGAAACAGATGCCACACAGGGACTCTTTCTGAGAAGGATTTCTCAGGGAATCCCAAAGCCAGCAGGGGAAGAAAAAACAAGGACACTAAAAGAATTGGGAGCCTTTCACACCTTTAGGTACAGAAAACATTAAATATAGCCTAATTCCTAACTACATTAACATAAATTCTCTCACTAAAAATCTATTTATCTCAGTTTTTATTACCCAATACAAACATTTCTGGCTTTCAACAACAACAAAAAAATCACAAGGTATGCCAAAAAACAAACAAACTCAAACCCCTCATGTTCTGAATGGAGAAAGCAAGCATTAGAACCAGACTGAGGTATAATACAAATGCTGGAATTAGGGAATTTTTCTAAAACTATGATTAATATGTTAATAGCTCTAATAAAAATAGATAATATGCAAGAACAGATTGGCAATGTGAACAGAAAGATGGAAACTCTAAGAAAAAAATCAAAGGAAATGCTAGAAAAAAGAAAACACCAATAAAGAAATAGAGGGTGGCTTATATATGTTCATGTATAAATTCAACACAGACAGGGAAGAATCAGTGAGGTTGAAGAGAGGTAAATAGAATCTTCCCAAATTGAAATGCAAAGCAAAAATGAAAGAAAACAACAACACAGAACATCCAAGAACTGTGGAACAATGTGAAAAGGTGTAATATGCAACATTGGAAAACCAGAAGAAGAGAGAAAGAATAGAGCAGAATAAGGGCTGGCCCAGTGATGTAGCAGTTAAGTTCACACGCTCCTCTTTGGCAGCCAGGGGTGCAAAGGTTTGGATCCCGGGTGTGGACCAACGCACTGCTTGTCAAGCCATGCTGTGGTGGTGTCCCATATAAAGTGGAGGAAGATGGGCATGGATGTTAGCCCAGGGCCAATCTTCCTCAGCAAAAAGAGGAGGATTGGCAACGGATGTTAGCTCAAGACTAATCTTCCTCCCCCCCAACCCCCCCAAAAAGGAATAGAGCAGAATCAATATTTGAAACAATATTGGCTGAGCACTTTCCTAAAATAATGGCAGACAACAAACCTCAGAGCCAGGAGCTAAGAGAACAAGCACCAAGCAGGACAAAGAACAACAACAAAAAGAAAGCACGCCAATGAATATCATATTCAAAGTATAGAAAACCAAAGAAGAAAATCTTGAGAGAAGATAGAAGGAAAAAACACCTTATCTATAGGAAACAAGGATAAGAATTATCGGAGACTTCTTATCAGAATATATGCAAACAAGAAGACAGCAAAATATGTAAATTATTAAAAGGAAAAGAAACAATTTTGAAGTCTATGTCCAGCAAAATTATACTTTAAAAGTGAAGGAGAAATATATATTTTAGCAGAAATACAAAAATTGACCATTAGGCAAGAAGACTAAGTGAACTGAGATGAGAACGCCCTTCCTTCAACTAGGGTAAGGCTCTGGCAACAACTTTTCCGCTATAGAGTAGACCTTCATTGTGAGGAAGGCTCTGGGTGTATTTCACAATGATTACTCTTCCCCTCATTCTACCAGAGTCACAAGGATATCATCATCAGATCTTCACTGTGAGAATATGTTTAGGTTCCTTTCTTCTCAAGGAGAAATACGTATTTTATTAGACATACAAAAATTTCCAGCTGACTTACCATTCAGAAAATGTTAAGAGAAGTTCTTCAGGAGGAAGGATAATGATATAAGCCAGAAATTTGAATTTCCGTTAAAAAAGAAGAGCACAGGAAAAGAACAAATAAAGTAAAATGAATTTTTTCTTATTCTTAATGTACTTAAAAATCAATGTTTAAAGCAATAATAGTAACAATATGTTGGTGATTGTAGTGTATGGAGAAGTGAAATTAGTGAAGGCAATGTCACAAGCCTCAGTAGGAAAGAATTGGAAATATTCCGTTATAAGCTACATGCATTATACATGAAGGAGTATCGTGTTTTTAAAGGTGGATTTAGATTAGTCAAAAATATATATTGCAGCCTCTAGGGCAACCAGTAATTTTGTTAAAAAAAATACGTTAAGAAGAAAGGTAAAATGGAATCGTGTACATGCTCAACTAAACCACAGAAAGCAGAAAAAGAGGAAAAAAGAGAAAATTACAATGTTCAGTAAATAGAAAAGTTACAAACATAGGAGTTATTAATCCAAATATATTAAGGAATATATATATATATATATATATATATTTTTTTTTTTGGTGAGGAAGATTGGCCCTGAGCTAACATCTGTGCCTGTCTTCCTTTATTTTATGTGGAACACCTGCCACAGCATGGCTTGATAAGCAGTGCTATGTCCGTGCCTGGGATCCAAACCTGCGAACCCTGGGCCGCTGAAGTGGAGGACGAAAACCCAACCACTATACCACCTGGCTGGTCCCTATTAATAAATATTTTAAATGTGAATGGCCTAAATACACCAATTGAAAGTCAGAGGTGTCTGGATCATGTCAGGGAGGGAGAAATGACCCCTTCTACCCTTCTTGTATTCTTATGGTTGGACAAATAATAAAATTGATACAAGACCAGATAAACACGAGAAAAACCCAATTTAACATGTACATATTGGAGATCACAGAGAAATGATGCTCAGAGAGTAAACAAAACAGACAGCATATATATCTTTTACACAAAGAAACAAATTTGTGAGGAATGACAGGACAAAAAACTTAGGCTTGAGGTATATAATAAGAGAAGAATTTAAATAGAATTTAGGCTTAAGGTAGTAAAATAGTAAAAAAGTAACAAGGTTGTTTATACAGGCTTCTCAGCCTTGAATTCCCTAGCTCTGGTGTTAAGGATGTTTCTTTCAGCCTTCAGGCACAGGGAGGGAACACTTCAGATGCGAGATTTATTTCCTGCTTCCAAGAAGACAAAGGATGGTCAGAGTGTCCTTTTTGTACTGCTGTTTCTTAAGCAACTTTAATTCAAAATAATCAATATGCCATTGTGAGATATTTTGAGATGGCCTGCCCTGGGGCCCAACAGTAGATTAAAAAAAACAAGACTCAGCTACATAGCATCTACTAGAAACCGCTTTAAATATTAAGACGCAAATAGGCTAAAAGTAAGAAGACAGAGAGGAAGATTGGCACAGATGTTAGCTCAGGGCAAATCTTCCTCACCAAAAAAAAAAAAAAAAGTAAGAGGCTGGAAATAGCTATACAATGCTAACCACGATCAGAAGAGATATGGAACAATTATGTTAATTTTAGACAAAACAGGCTTTAGAACAAAGAAAATTATCGGGGATAAAGAGAAGCATGTCATAATGATAAAAGAGTCAATTCTCCAAGAAGACATAATAACCCTAAATATGTACACAATTATCAGAGCACCAAAAACTGATACAACTGAAAGTAGATATGGACAAATTTACTATTATACTTGGAGACATCTACACCATCTTTAAGTGATTGATACACAAAGGAAGAAGATAATCAGTAAGAATATAGCAGATATATGCAATTTTATTAGTCAATTTTATCTAATTGATATTTATGGAATACTTGGTCTAATAACAGCAGGGTACACAGTCTTCTCAAGATTGTTTGGAACAGTCACCAAGATAGACCACATTTTGAGCCATGAAATATACATTAACAAATTTAAATTAATAGAAGGCATGCAAAGTGTGCTTTCAGACCACAATGGATTTAAACGAGAGATCAATAATAGAAAGATAATTTGAAAACCACCTCAGGAAACTAGAGAAAGAAGAGCATATTTAACATAAAATGAGCAGAATAAAAGAAATCATAAAAAATGGAACAGAAATCAGCGATTAAGAAAAAGTAGAGAATATTAGTGAAACCAAAACCTGGTTCTTTGAAGAAAGTCAATACAGTTAATAAACCTCCAGCCAAGCTAACCAGAAAAAGAAAGAGAGAGAGAGACAGAGAGAAAGACACAAATTACCAGTATGCAAAATGAAGGAGGGGTCATCTTTACTGTCCCCAAGAAAAGGAAAAATAAAAAATTACTATGAATAACTGTGTCTACAAATGTGATAATTTAGATAAAATTGACTCATTGAAAGTCACAAACCACTAAGACTGACACAAGGAGAAAACAGGTAGCAAGAATAGCCCTATATCTATGAAAAAAATCGAATAGATAATTAATAATATTCCAAAAAAGAAAGCATCAGACTCAGATTATTTCAATGATAAATTCTACCAAAATTTAAGAAATAACACAAATTCTCCACAATCTTTTCCAGAAAACAAAAGCAGAGGAAATAGTTCCTAACTCATTCTATGAAGCCAACATTTCCCCAGTAACATAACCAAATAAACACATTACAAGAAAACACAGCCAAATATCTTTCATGAAGATGCAACAATCTTTGACAAAGTATTAGCAAATCAAATTCACAAAACATAATAAGATTATAAACCACAATCAAGTGGGATTTATTCTAAGTATACCATGCAGGTTTCCAATGGTCTGAATGTTGGTATCACCCCAAAATTCATATGTTAAAATGTTAGTGCCCAACATGATGGTATTAGGAGGTAGGGCCTTTGGGAGGTGATTAGGTCCTGAGAGCAGAACCCTTATGAATGAGATTAACGCCCTTATAAAAGAGGCTCAAGAGAGCTCTCTTGACTTTTCCTCCACATGAGGATATAACGAGAATAGTGTGGCCCTGAAGAGGATCCTCACTCGATCTGCCGGCACCGTGATCTTGGACTTTCAGCCTTGAGAACTGTGAGAAATAAATTTCTGTTGTTTATGAGCTACCCAGGCTGTGGTATTTTGTTATAGTAGTCCAAATAGACTAAGACATGATTCAACAGTTGAAAATTTATGTAATCCTTCACATCAACATGATAAAGAAGAAAACTCATATGACAATATTAAGCCATGCAAAAAATATTTGACAAAATCCAAGACCCATTCATGATAAAAACTTTCAGCAAACTAAAATAGAAGTGAACTGCCTCACCTTATAAAGAACTTCTACAAGAAAACCTACATCTAACATCATATAGATATTAAAAAGCTGGCCACGTTCCTCCTAAGTTAAGGAACAAGGCAAAGATGTTTTTTCTCACCACTCCTATTCAGGGCTGTACTTAAGGTCTAGCTAGTACAATAAGATGAGAAAATGAATCAAAATCTATACAGATAGGAAGGGAAAAAATAAAACTCTGTTTGTTCACAGATGACATGATTATGTAAAAAATACCAAATAACAACAACAAAAAAACCTCCTTATACTAATAAGTAGTGAGTACAGCAAGGTTTCAGGCAAGATTAATACACAAAAGTGAATTGTTTTCCTATATACTATCAATAAAGCTAGTATATATAAAGAATTTGAAATTTAAAAAGAGTATTATTTACTGTAGCACCTAAAAATGAAATAGGTATAAATTTGAGAAAATATGTGTAGGATCTATATGAAGAACTCTACAAAACTTCGATAAAAGAAATCAAAGATCTAAACAAATGGAGGGGTATTCTGTGCTCAGGTATTAGAAGATTTAACATTGTTAAGATCTCAATTATCCCCAACTCTGTATATTCAAAGCAATCCCTATCAAAATACCAGCAAGCTATTTTGTAAATATGACACACTGATTCTAAAATTTATATGTAAAGGGAAAAGACCTAGAATATCCAACACACTACTGAAGAAGAACAAAGTTGGAAGACTGACACTACCCCACTTTAAGACTTATTATAAAGCTATAGTAATCAAGACAGTGTAGCACTGGTGAAAGAGTAGACGTTTAAACCGATGGAACAGAATAGACAGCCCAGTATAAATTCATACAAATATGGTCAACTGATTTTTGACAAAGGCACCACGGCAACTCAATAGAGAACAGATACAACTGGCACCTAAGCAGTTAGATGTCCATATGAAAAATAAAATGTACCCAAATACAAGCCTTACATTTATTTGGTGACAAGTTTATAGATACAACAGTAAAAGCACAACAAACAAAATAAATAATTGATAAGTTAGATTATGAAAACTAAAAACTTCTGCTCCATGATAGACATCATTAAAAAATAATTGAAAGACAAACCACAAACTTGGAGAAGATATCATAAAACATATATCTGATAAAATAACTGTATCCAACTTACAGAAAGAACACTTAAAACTCAATAGTAAGAAAACAAACTCAATTAGAAAAATAGGCAAAAGTTCTCAACAGACACCTTACTGAAAAAGATACAAAGAAGGCAAATAAACATATGAAAAATGCTCAATATTATTTTTCATTAAGGAATTGCAAATTAAAACAACAATGAGATACCACCTCACACTATAAGAAAGACTAAATTCAAAACAAGAAAAAAGAAACAAACAAAAGCTGATAATAGCAATTGCTGGTGAGAATGCAGAACAGCAGGAATTCTCCTTCATTTCTGGTGGGAAGGAAAATTGGTACAGCCACTTTAGAAGACAGTTGGCAGTTTTTACAAAGCGAAATATATTCTTACAATACAATTCTGCTACAATCCTCTTAGATATTTACCCAACTCATTTGAAAACACAAGTCCACCTAAACCTGCACAACAAATGTTTGTATCAGATGTTTTCATAATTATCAAACGTGGAAGCAAATAATATGTCCTTATATAGGAAAAGATCAACAAATTGTGGTACATCTATATAACTGAACATTATTCAGTGATTAAAAAAAGAGGTGTCATACCACAAAAAACATAGATGCTTCTTAACTATGTATTACTAAATAAAGAAGTTAGTCTGCAAGGGTACGTACTGAATGATTCCAATTATATGGCATTGTGAAAAAGCCAAAACTCTTAAGAGAGTAAACAGATAACTGATTGCCAGGGGATTGGGAGTGGGGATAAATAGGCGAAACACATGGGATTTTTAAGATGATAAACTCTTCTGTATGATACTGTAATGGTGAAATATGACACTATTCATTAGTCAAAAGCTGGTGAACTTTACTTCACCTAAAGTAAGTGATCCTAAAATATACAAATTTTTAAAAATCATTTAGAGGTTGAGGGAATCTCAAGATGGATTACAGCTTGTGACAAAAGAATATAATTGTATTACAAGTGTATGAAATATCTTCACTGAAGGGAATGGGGGAACAAACAGTAACTTTGGAAAGGAGTAGGATCTGTAAGACTGAGGCACAAAAGCATAGCTGCACACAAGCATTGTACTCTAGTTGATAGAGTTGTGTCCCAAGGAGGTAGGGTTAACAATTCTGATACCGTTCTTCTTGTATACTGGAACTGAACAAATAAGTAAACGTATGGCAAAGAGTGGGGGTGAGATTTATCATTCTTGTCATAGGAATTTATCAATAAACAAAGGGAGGAAGCTAGAATGATCCTTGTGGTGATGGATTAGTGTTGAAAACATAAATATAAACTCATGTTTAGCTTACTATAGCTACAGATAGCTACATATAAAAATATCTATAGATATGTCTATAGAAAAAGATTCGTATGAGCATATATATTCCCCTGCTCTGTTAGCTAAGAAGGCCTAAAGAAAATAGCACTCCAGCCAGTAGCAACAAGCACAGCTAGCATCAAGATCTTGGTCTCTAATAGCACTCTCCAATAAAAGGAACCAGAGTTCCTTGGAGAAATGGCTGAGTCTAGGTCTGGGGCAAGAAGTATCCAAGATGAGTGTGGAGCATCCTGTAGTGCCAAGAAGTAAGGACGTGCTCATACAAACAAGCAAGTGTGGGTATGTCCAAGGGACACAGGAGCCAACTGAAAGAGCTCTCAATGGCCAAATGCGGAATAATTTGAGCAAGAAAATAAATAAATCAGTTTTGGACTGTAATCTAAAGTACAAAATAAATATCTGTAAGTCCATACTGATATAAATAAATTTTTAAATAGATTAATAAATCTGAGACAACAGACAAATCTCCAACGTAAAATAATTCCAAATACATCATGTAGACACTAGGCTCAAGGAGGTGGCACATAACTCCCCACTGCTTAAGTGTTGGCTGAGAATAGTGAATCTTTCCAAAGAATACAGTACAGAAAATGGGAACAAAAGAGTAACTTGAAAGTGATAAGCACTATCAAGGTCAACAGCAACAGTGATAAGTCATGTTGCTAGTAGACATCTTGGATATGACTTGATGAGAATGGCACATTACCTCTGTGACCTTCCTTCTAAAAACCCATATCCTCAGCCTAATCATGAGTAAAACATCAGATAAATCTCAATAGAAGGACATTCTACAAAGTATTTGACCAGTACTCCTGAAAACTGTCAAGGTCATCAAAATCAGGGAAGTCTGAGAAACTCACACAGCCGAGAAAATCCTAAGGAAACGTGACCACTAAATGTAATGTGGAGATCCTGGATGAGATCCTGGAACTGGATCCAAGATAAAAGTCATTTCTTAAAGGAAAGATAGTTATAACATATACATATACATGTACCTATGCCTAAATACATCTAAGCTTTTAAAATCAGATCTTACTGCTTTCCTCATTAATTAATGAGATAAATAAAATCTTTGACGTGTGTTTATTTTCTATTAGTATGAGACCATGATATTATTTTTTCTTTATACTTTGACATTTGTTGGATTGGATGAATAAAAATTCAAAATTTACTCTGAGGAGATAAAGAGGATTGTATTAGGGTTACTGATTCAAATGCTCATAGAGATTAGGCAAATAATTTAAATGAGTTACTAAGCAAGAATTCCTTTCACATGATATGAATAGGAAATGGTGAGCCATAGAGATCTGGAGAGCAGATGGAAGTATGCATGGAAAAGTACCCAAAGAAACTGGGTTATCAAGTGTCTTCACATAAAATCTAAACACTTTTTTTCAATGTTGTCAATTCTTTCTAATCACACTTTTGTTATATCATCACCTTAAAGTAAAAAAATAAAAAATTCTAAGTAAAAATAAAAGTCTGAGATCAGAAGTAACGCTCAGGCCACCAAATTAAAGTTCATTTTAGGTGTGTCATTTTTCTATATGTGATTTATAAGTATAAGAATTTGCTTTCTCTCTACCAACAAGATTTATATTAAAAGTACCTTTGTCACAATTTTTAAAATATGCTGGGGGTCGGCCCCGTGGCGTAGCAGTCAAGTGCGCACTCTGCTGCTGGTGGCTTGGTTTGATCCCGGGTGCGCACCGATGCACCACTTGTCAGTCCATGCTGTGGCAGCGTCCTATATAAAGTGGAGAAAGATGGGCACAGATGTTAGCCCAGGGCCAGTCTTCCTCAGCAAAAAGAGGAGGATTGGTGTGGATGTTACCTCAGGGCTGATCTTCCTCACAAAAAAAAAAAAAAAAATGCTGAGAGTCTTGCTTATATAACACTTGAATAATTTCTCTAAATGCAATGTCTGATTTCAGAAAAAGACAATTTTAATATTTTAAGCAAAACCCATCACACAGAAAATATCTCAAACATGCTACCTTAACACGTTATTCACCAAACGTGCACTGGCCAGAATGCCACATAGACACATGCAACCGTGTTGAGCAATTTAGTGTTGAAATGTTGCTGATTTCCCTTTCCACGTTTCTGAACAGCTGACAGAAGAGGAATACAGTTTACACTTTAAAACCCCTTGGTAATTGGAAATGAGCACTTCGTTGCTCTTGTCATTGGAGCAAGCCATTTCGGAGTCATTTGGGGCATCACATCAATGCATTTGACAACAAATTGCTGGACGAAAACTTCAACAGTATTATTCCTGAACTTCTCTCTTGTTGCCCTGGGCTATAGACAAAGTTTCTCAGCACTGGACAGGTAGAAACTTCTCCAGTATTGACATTTGTGATGGCATCATTTATTTGTATGAAATGAGAATCAATTTCTGACTTAAGTTTGCTCAGGTAAAATGGGCAAGTCAAATATTAGGTCCTTTTAAATTTCGCAGAATGACACGAGGGGCATTAGGTGCCCTGTACCTACAAAAAGCAAAAAAAAGGTTTTACAGAATTGCATCTCTGTTTACCTCCGCATACCCTCTAAGCAGCTTTCAGCAACAACTGTGCTGCATCAACACTGACTAAAGAAGAGTTGGTCTAGAAACACTTGGAATAGAAGAGGGAAATATGGTTTTAAAAAAGACGTGTTCCTTCCTTTTCAAATCCTACAACATTCATTGCAGAAACACTTAGAAAGATAGCCATTCAATCAGATTAGTAGAGCAACATTTAGTTAAATGGTTTTAAGTTAATGTGTTATAATATTGACTGGAGGCAAATCTCTGGTGGTATGCTGTCCTTCTTCTCACCCAGTTCAACATTATCATCAATGGCATTGCTGCGATGCTCATCAAATCTGCGTATTTTACAAAACGGGAAGAAGTAATCGGTTAAATGACTGAAGGATAAGGGTAAAGATAAGGAACTAACTTATCTTTTTCAGCTAGAATGATGAACTGAATTTAACAAGACTAAATGAAAAGGAGAATATATATATATACACATAAATGTTTATGTGTACACATATGTATGTATTTCACATATATGTATGGAATATTCTAAGGTAGCACAGTAGATGTTAATAGTAGATAATATTTGCTAAGAATGAATGAACCACAATGGAAATAAATTCATGTGATTTTTTTCACTTATTCCTCAAAATAATGCTGTGGGATAGTTCATTTTTATTAATAAATCTAATTTGGGGGTAATTACTTGTAATTACTAAGTTGAAAAGTTTCCCCAGAATTAGTTTTGACCATATGTCAACTTTTGGATTTTAGTTTTAATGTTGTAAGAAAGAAATCTCCAGCGTGCTACTTCAAAGAATTTCTTTTGAGAGGGATTTTTTATATGAAAAAAGGATTGTCATATAATCATTTTTAGACTGAAGGTAAGCAAAAAGCATGCTGAATGAAGATTACTAGATTTTTGACTGTCTTCAGCTAAGTAGGTGAGTAGTTTGTTTCCAGGAGAAAGTCTCAATTTCTTTATAGATTATATGAAAATTTCTTAAGCATTTTATCATGGATGCCAATTTCTTCCTAGAAAGCAGTTGTGAACTTTCACTAAGAAAGACTCTGCCCACAACTGTGTTTGGAATAATATTAGAATAATATTTTTTTATTATTTATAATACTTTTGGGATAATTATTCTTCAACTTGTTATTCATTTTTGTTCTCACTTCTTTCTAACTTTTTTTTTAAAAAATTTCTACATAGGTTTTTTTTTGTTTTATTTTTTAGTTAGGGAAAACTTTCTTCTGCTAATTTGAATATTATGTTATATAATAAATAAACCTCTGCACTTTGCCTATTCATCCCTCCCCAACCCCTAATTCCTGGCAATCACTGATCTTTTTACTGTCTCCATAGTTTTGCCTTCTACAGAATTTCATGTATTTGGAATCACACAGTACGTACTCTTTTCAGATTGGCTTCTTTCACTTAGTAACATGCATTTAAGGTTCTTCCATGTCTTTTCATGGCTTAAAAGCTCATTTCTTTTTAGTGCTGAATAATATTTCTCTGTCTGGATGTGCCACAGGTTATTTATCCATTCACCTACCGAAGGACATCTTGGTTGCTTCCAAGTTTGGGCATTTTGAATAAAGCTGCTGTAAACATATTTGTGTGCAAGTTTTTGTGTAGAGTTAAGTTTTCACATTCTTTGGGTAAACAGCAAGAAGCATGACTGTTGGATCACTCTGATAAGAGTGTGTTTAATTTTGTAAGAAGCTGCCAAGCAGTCTTCTTAAGTGGCTGTACCATTTTGCATTCCCATGGGCACTGTATAGTAGTTCCCGTGCCTCCACCTCCCCACCGGCATTTGGTGTTGTCACTGTTCCAGATTTTGGCCATTCTAATAGGTATGTAGTGGTATCTCACTGTGGTTTTAATTTGCATTTCCCTGATGATATATTATATGGAGCATTTTTAATGTGCCTATTTGCCATGTATATATCTTCTTTGATGAGGATCTGTTATGGTCCTTGATCTATTTTTTAATCAGGCTGTTTTCTTATTGTTGAGTTTTAAGTGTTCTCTCTATATTTCAGATGCTGTCCTTTATCAGATGTGTCTTTTGCAAATATTTCTCCCAGTCTGTGTCTCGTCTTCTCATTCTCTTGATGTCATCTTTCACAGAGCAGAAGTTTTAATTTTAATGAATTCCAGTTTATCAATTATTTCATGAACCATGTCTTTGGTGTTGTATCTAAAAAGTCATTGCCATATCCAAGATCATCTAGGTAGATGATCTATTTTTTACTATCACTTCTGAAACCTTAGGCACAATGCTAAAATACCTTAAATTTTATTAAGAATATAAGTGAAATTTTTTCTGGGAGTTTCTGCACTGTGTTCTTTCTTTGATTTATATGAGGATTTTCCTTCTTTTGAATTATACCATTTAAAAAAATTCTAGCAATGTTTGCAGGAGTCATTTCTCACATTTACCTATTCTATTTATAAAGGGATCTTATAGGCAGTGATCTCTTTTACTACTATTAGTTTGTAGATTATAAAATTTTGTGTTTGAATTTGGTGCAATGCCACTTCCTAAATTCTCTTTATCTAGGTAAAAGGGAACTAAAGGAAAACAAAATTGTGTACATATTTTTGTGTCATAAACGGATATTCCAATTCAGATGCTCGACAATCTGAGAGAATTGATGAAATGTGGAAGTACAGGAAGGCAGCACAGAACTTTGCTATTTTTAAACGCTACAGATAAAATCCACAGTGAAGAAAGCTAGTACTACAAAGTATGATCTTTAATTATATATATCATGATTTTCCTCCTAGCTCTAAGCTATAGGAGGTGTTAGTAGGAATCTGCCAAAGTGGTCTATATCTGTTTACTCCTAATGTTGTCCTTTCTATGGAATAGAATGAGTCGACCCTTTGAGACTATCATCAAACTGTCCCCATCTGTATTATGTCTTAGAGAAATGTCTTGATATTTTTGGCATGTAGACGGCATGCTTCCCTAGCTGTTGGAAGTAAAATAGTTCTTGCTTATTCTATATTTAATTAGCTATATCGGTAATAATTTTAGAGTTAGCAGTTGTTTTAAAGCTGGGCTTTTAAAGAAGTTCTGTTACTCAATTTGTTTTTACAAGAAAATGTATTTCTCCTAGAAATCAATCAAAGAAATAATAGCTAAGTTCACACTCACCAATACGATAGACATGACTGTTGGTACTTAACGTCTCTTTTTAACCATTCAATTTAGGTCTGTAACCAAACTGACAAGAATATCAACATTTATAATTTTATTATATGAATGAGAAATTTCTCAAAAAGCACTAAGAGAATGAGGCCTAAGTGCGCTAAGCAAATGATTGAAATAACGACATAAATACAGTCATACTCATAGATGCTTCTCTTGAGGGTAAGAGAGTTTGGCTTCATGAAAGTTTCCATTTATTGCCTCTACTTCAAGTTCATGAGGGATTTCCTCATATATAGAAGGATATTTTTGAATTTCATGCACTTTTCATGAAATGAAGCACTGCTTAAAAAGAGCCACCTTTTGGTCATCTTTGCAAATATATTGTCTTCCACTGCATTTAATTCTTTAAAAGTACTCTTGGGGTTTCTAGTTCTTCATGTAAGGAGCTTAGAAGTCACCACTTTCTCCTACCAAATAAAAAGCTGAACAAACTTAAAAACCACGACTCTTCTTGGATTCAGAAGAGAGGGGAGGACATAGGTCCAACTGCTGCCTTCAAGATTAGAAAGACAGGTAAATACAGGGAATCATGGTTTACCAGGGGAAGAGACGAATGAGTGGAAACAGTCTCAGGAAACAGTGCTGGGGGAGGAAAATCTGAACTGTAATTGACAAATTTCTGGAGGCTCAGTGCTGACAAGTCTGAGAGTTAAAAACTCCAAGACACCAAGTCATAGGAGGGCACCCACAATACTGTGCGATTTACTTCCAGGAGCTCAACCAGGTTCCCATAGTAACTCTCAGAGAAAAATACCCTCAGTCTTCCTGCAGGGGCAGAGGAAAAGGAAATATTTTGAAATATTCCAGAGCACTGTGTTCTTAACAAGGCCTGCCCTCAGGGGAAACTGGTTAACCAGAGCCTAACTGACCAAGGAAAGGGAAATAACCAACTCCAATCAGCTCTAGTTTTCCATGTGAGGAAAGGAAACAGCCAATTCCAGCCCACTCTAGCCATCCTGAACCAACTAAAGGGGGAGAAAAAAACAGAAACCGTTGTGAAGTTTACAGCCCAGAGGCATAGACTCACTAAAACACTGAGACCTACCTATAGGACTATCCTATGCTTCCCTCCTCTCACACCTCACCACATTACTAAGGCCTATTTACAGTAGTTCATCTGACTTAGTGCATCATGTCTAGCAATCAAAAAAAATTACAAGGCATAACAAAAAGCAAAAGACACTATTCAAATAGACAAAGTAAGGATCAGAACCAGATATAGAAGGTATGTTGAAATTATCAGATCTGGAATTTAAACCGACTGTGATTAATATGCTAAGGTCTCTAATGGATAAAGTAGACAGTGTAAAAAAAGGTGGACAATGTAAGAGAGATGGAAATCCTAAGAAAGAACCAGAAAGAAATACTAACCATAAAAAACCCTAAATAAAAAATGAAGAATGTCTTTGATGGACTTACTGGTAGACTGGACACAACTGAGGAAAGAATCTCTGAGCTAAAGCATATATCAATAAAATACCTGAAAACCAAAAAAACAAAGAGAAAAAAGACTGAAGAAAACAGAACAGAATATCCATGGACTATGGGACAAGTACTAAAGGTGTAACATATGTGTAATAAGATTACCAGAAGGAGAGGAAAGAGAGAAAGGAACAGAAGAAATATTTGAAACAATGATTGAGAATGTCTGCAAATTGATATCAGACACTAAAACAAAATCAGGAAACTCTGGGAACATCAAGCAAGATAAGTGCCAAAATAAACTACACATTGGTATATCATTTTCAACTTATACTAATCCAGACAGTGTGGCATTTGCAAAAGAACAGACAAATATATCAAAGGAACAGAATAGAGAGCTTAGAGATAGACCCCATAAATATAGTCACCTGCTCTTTGACAAAGGAGCAAAGGCAATTCAATGGAGCAAAGATGATTTCTTCAACAAATGGTTCTGGAACAACTGGACATCCACATGCAAAACAATGAAACTAGACACAGACCTTAAACCGTTCACCAAAATTGACTCAAAATGGATCACAGACTTAAATGTAACACAAAGCTATAAACCTCCTAGAAGATAACATAGGAGAAAGTCTAGATGACTTTGAGTATGGTCATGCCTTTTTAGATATGATACCAAAGACTGGATCCATGAAATAAATAATTGATAAACTGGACTTCATTAAAATTTAAAACTTCTGCTCTGTGAAAGACAATGTCATGAGAATGAGAAGACAAGCCACAGACTGGGAGAAAATATTTCTGAAAGACACATCTGATAAAAGACAGTTATCCAAATTATACAAACAACTCTTAAAACTCAAAGATAAGAAAACAAACAATTCAATTAAAAAATGGACCAAAGACATTAACAGACCCTCACTAAAGAAGATATACATAAGGCAAATAGGGATATGAGAAGATGCTACACGTCATATGTCATCGGGGAAATGCAAATTAAAAACACAATGAGATACCGTTATACACCTATTAGAATGGCCAAAATCTGGAGCAGTGACAACACCAAGTGCTGGCAAAGATGCAGAGCAGTAGGAACTTTCATACAGTGCTGGTGGGGATGCAAAATGGTACAGCCACTTAAGTAGACTGTTCAGTGGTTTCTTACAAAACTAAACATTATCTTACCATATGATTTAGCAATTGTACTCCTTGATATTTACCCAAAGAATTTGGAAAATTAAGTCCACACAAAAACCCACGTGCAAATATTTATAGTAACTTTATTGTAAATTGCCAAAACGTGGGGCAACCAAGAAGTCCTTCAGTAGGTGAATGGATAAATAAACTGTGGCACATCCAGACAAAGGCATATTATTCAGCACTAAAAAGAAATGAGCTTTTAAGCCATGAAAAGACATGGAAGAATCTTAAATACATATTACTAAAGGAAAGAAGGTGATCTGAAAAGGCTACATGCTATATGATTCCAACTATACGACATTCTGGAGAAGGCAAAACTATGGAGATGATAAAAAATATCAGTGATTGCCAAGAATTAGAGACAGAGAGATGAATAGGCCGAGTACAGACGATTTTAAGGGCAGCAAAAATACTGTTTATGATATTATGATGATGGATATGTCATTATATATTTGTCCAAATCCATTGAATATACAACACCAAAAATGAATCCTAAGGTAAAGTATGGACTTAGAGTGATTGTGATGCATAAATGTAGATTTATCCTTGGTAAAAAACTTACCATTCTAGTGAGTGATTTTGATCATTGGGAGGCTATGCATATTGGGGGTCAGAGAGTATATGAGAAATCTCTGTACCTTCCTCTCAATTTTGTGGTGAACTTAAAACTGCTTTAAAAAAAAAAGTCTTTAAAAAAAAAACTCTTGCTTTGTACATTTTTTAGTAGCAGCAGGGACAAGAGGATGTATCTATGTGGGAGTACATACTCATGAGCCTAAATATTTAAAAATTCTAAATATTAAATTATATATGTTTTATTCTCTCACATAGATAAATACACCTTTATCTATGTGGGATATATCTAAAAATATATCTTTATAACAACTTGGAAGACAAGATTATTATTTAAAATTTTCAGACTCCTTAGAATTTCATGCTGGAACATAGCAGAACAAGGAGACCTGACCCCAGCCTCAGTCCTTTAGCCAGCACTCTTCTCTCAAACCTGGCTTCATCATACCCTAGAAGGGTCTTGTGCATGTCAATATCTAAGGATACTACTTGACCAACCTTTGCTCAAACTTCTTGCATACAATTGCTTTTTGCTTACCTCTCAGGCCTAGAAATACACAGACCATTATTGTGGTCTGTCCTGATAAGACAGATTCAGAGAAGGAGCCCACAAGAGAATTAGGTGCAGACTCGGGGCCCTTAGGGAATTTTGACATCTTGTGGACTTGGAGTTTGGTCTAGTCGAGGAAGCACAAACTTTGCGTGGACCCATTACCTTAGCCCTGTGAACACCTTGTCTCATGGGAAGGGATTTGACTAGAAGAGGATCATAGGGAGCCTCTGAGGCACGGGGCCCAAGTTGGCGCTCTAGCTCATATCAAAGGCTGTTGTTATGCATAATTGATAATTGTGTGTGTCATTACACTATAAAGCCAACTTATTTAGTCACTATGACATCATTGGCATTGTTTTCACTGATTTCTTTTGTGTTTACTCTTCTATTGGTTGTCTTGCACAAAGGTCGGATTAGGTAAACATGGACTCTAGTTTATCACTTAGGTGTAATATCATTCAAGAGTTTATGATTGAAGAACAGGAGAGCAGAATCAGCTTTATATTATATAACAATTAATGAAGAAATATTATTAGAGTTTTTGATAGAAAATACTGTTTCTTAAAAGTAATTGTTTTAGAATAAGAGCAAATAAACTCTACAAGGGCAAAAATGATTATCTCCTTTATTTCACCGATAAATACTAGGTCCTGGCAAATGATAGTTGCTATATGAATATTTGAAGCCAGAAATGTTGAAAATGTTTTCCCATTATAACTTATAGTTTATAAGGAATGGATCAACCTTATAAGGAAGGAATTACCTGAAATTCATTTAGCTAATTTTTAAGTATTTTCATCAGAAAGCAGCTTTATAAAGGGTAAGGGCGAGTCTTTGTCTCTGGATAAACTCATTGCTAAGTTTAAACACTTTACAAATTTTGTATTACCTGAAAACAATGCTTTTTATGTAGTTTAAATTTATTTTCTAATTTACCACGTGTTTTCATGTCTCGATAATATGTAGTTTTAAAGGTACTTTAATTTTTTTTCCTGAATTATTGAATTCTGGAAGCCACTGCCAATACAAAAAGATCAGAGAAAGTTTTATTTCTGTCAAACCACTCCTTGAAATAGTGGAAGGATCTATAGCATACAAGGAAAAGGTGAAAGACATAGATAAATTGATTAAGAAAGTGAAACATGGTAAGGAGAAATAAGAAAATAATTTGCTATTTAATTTCCAATTTTTGCTGAATGTTTCCCAAAAACAACAAAACTCTTGGACTAAGGAGAAATAAATTCACCCTAATGAGCAGAAATAATTTCTACCCCATTAATACTGACAAATACATTATCTGAGAGAAATGTTAAAAGATTCGATATGGAAGGACGTTGTTGGTTTCCTTGCCTTTAAGCCCACAGATAAGGTTTTGCCTTTTGTCTCTATTCACTTTAATCAAATCCATAGAAAAATTTATCTAAATCACATATAAGTGTTTTTAAAGAATATTTTACTTACCTTAGAAAAAGAAACTTAAAGGGGACTGCCATGTTATGTCACAGTATTTAACACTTTGCACATCTCACTAAATTGTACACATTTTATATAAAGTATGTGTTTAGATGTCCTTTGTCTCTGCAGTTACCTTATCTAGACTTATTTTCACTTGCTTTAACATTTTATATATTCTTTCCTAACTTATATCTTTCTTGAAATTTAAATACTACATGTCTAAATAGACAGTAGCTCTACTACACACTTTAAAGTTATTCTCTTATAACCTTAGAATATGTTGGGCTCCTTTAAATGTGGAGATTTTGAACATTTTGTGGGAGGTATGTTTGCATGCTGTTGCAAATAGAGTTTTCTCTGTAAAGAAAAAAAGCTGGGTAATGATATTTCCCATATTCCTGGCAAGTTTTGAACTGAAATTTTACACTAAACTATGGATAGATATCATGCTCAAAATAGCTGCTGTGGCTGCAGGAGTTGACAGTTTCAGAATCAGTCAGCCTACATTTTTGTATCAGTATGCTCACTCATTTTTAGTTTGAGAAAATATTATTTTATTTTGAAACAATGATAAAATGAATTGAATAGAAATCATTCAAGACTCCTTAATGTGGGGTCCATATTAATGACAAATTAACGTTTCCTGCTATATTTATTTAAACAAAACAAGTGTATTAGATTAAATTATCAAAAGAGAATCTGGTTCTAATTATAATATAATAAGTAATGACAGACCATTCTTCTACTGTATCATCTAAAAAATTCCACAGATGTTGCAAATCATATTTTTAAAGACTTTGAATAGAGCTGTGAAAGAAAACAGGATTATATGAACCAAAATTTCACAGAAAGAATAGACTTTCCTGTGTGAACAATCTATCAATAGCTGTTTTCTTTCTGGGGGTCATTTGCTAATTCTAGATGTGGGCTGCGTATTGGGTTTGATGCACAGAGAGAGACATGTGAGTTGGCACAACTTGGAAACTTAAAAAGTTCTAAATGTGTGGCCTATTTCCCCATGGTGCACTTATTCTTTTGGAATCTTCTGTAGCAAATGTACCATGGCCTCTTCCTCTGAATTTGGAAGCGTAGTGAAGTGAGAGAGCCATAAGTATAGGTCCAAATCTCTGAAGGGCTGACTCGGCTAAGGAGAAAGAGGATGCCAGGCTCCTAGTTTAAAGCCCAGGTGACATATGCTCAAGAAACAAAGGCTGGAGGCAAGCAGAATCTCACCATTCCTGTAGCACTGCCCTCCCTCAACTGGCCCAGTCCTTCACTGAAATTAGACGATCAGTGTCCTCTTACTCTATTTATTTATCCAAGTAAGAAAAGTCCTATCTGCTAGATGACAAAATTATCCAGAGTCTTTACAGTTCTTATATACACAAAATCTGATATACAATTAAAACTTCTTAGTAGACAGGTAAAGAGGAAGAAAATGTGACTATTAAAATTATTCTCATTAATATGTTAAAGAGGATAGAGAAAAAGATAAAAGATGGATAAAAAGATAATTTCTACAGATATTTGAAATCTAAACGTTTTTGATATTTAGAACTCGTTGGATGAATTTAACAGCAGACTGGTCACACACAAAATAGCTTGAGCTAACTCAAAGACAGGGCACTAAAAAATATCCAGAGTGAAGCATAAGAGGAAAAAAGTATGGAAGAAATAGAACAGAACACAAAAGAAAGAGTTAATTCCACAACATTAACAGAATAAAGTAGTAAATTCACATGATCATCTCAGTATACACAAAACTAAATTTCAAAAATTTAAACATATAAAAATTTAACATAAAATATAAAATTTAGTTGTTCATTTAAAAAATTTCTGAGAAAATTAGGAAAAGAAATAAACTTTCTTAAGTCTCT
This sequence comes from Ceratotherium simum simum, assembly GCF_057802395.1. NCBI lineage: Eukaryota > Metazoa > Chordata > Mammalia > Perissodactyla > Rhinocerotidae > Ceratotherium > Ceratotherium simum. The sequence goes on from NC_141905.1 coordinate 35,587,163, forward strand.
TGGTTTAAGAGCATCAAAAACCTTCCAGTTAACATCAAAGATATTGGTGAAGTTTTAAATAACTTGGGGTCTAGAATAAAACAGGGGTTCCACTATCACTCTCTTTTAGTTAACATTGTACTTGTAGGGGAGGAAAATTCCTACCCTCTTTAGATCTCTGTCTGGGCCTAAGAATTAAACTGACATAAGACAGATTGCAGGAGAAAAGCATACAAACTTTATTAATTTTTTTACATGTACAAAGGAGCCTTCCTTTGTACAGAGAATGAAAACCCAAAGAATTGTTGAGAGCACCAAGCTTTTATACCTTTTAGACAAAGACACAATAAATTTGTGATGAATTGACAAGACGATGGATTTGTCCTATGAGTAGTAAATGGTGAAGAAGTAACTAGGAAGATAAGGGTTAGTTTAACAAGGTTTGTTTATACAGCCTTCTTGGCCCTAAATTCCCTGTCTCTGGTGATAAGAAAGACTTCTATCCTCCTGCACAGGGAGGATACCTTTCACATGGGAGATTTATCTCCTGCTTTCAGGGGAACAAAAGAGGGTCAGTGTCCTTATTGCACCAGCTGTTTCTCAAGTACCTTTAATTCAAAATAATCAATATGCCAAAGTGGCGAGTTTTGGGGTAACACATTCTAAACCACTTCATGCTGGAAGTTCTAGGCAGTGTAATAAGGCAGATAAAATAAAACGAAGACATAAAGAGTCGAAGGGAGAATTAAAACTAACTCTATTCATTGCTGACATGATTGTACAACTAGAAAATCTATCTTCAAACTACTAAAGTTAACATATGAATTGAGCAAAGTTTCTGCTTATAAGACCAATATACAAAAATAAATCATATCTCTATATATTAGAAAATAATTGGGACATGAAATTTTAAAATGTCCTTTACTATATATAGCACCAAATAGCAACTATTATCTAGAATTCGAGCTAATGAAAGTTGTGTAAGACCTCTACAATAAAAACTACAAAACATCTGAGAGATATTCAAGAAGATCTAAATAAATGGAAAGGTATAGCATGTTTATACTACACAAGATCCAATATTATAAAGACATTCAGTCTCCTAAGATTGTTCTGTAGATTTAATGTAATTCCAATCAAAATCCCAGCAAAAACTTTATGTTGAAATTAACGATCTCTTCCTAGAACTAATATGGAGATGAAAGGCAATCTTGAAGAAAAGTAAAGCTAGAGAATTTATACTACTTAATATCTAGACATTAACAAGATATTGTATATAAAATAGCAAATATTGGTATAAGGATAAACATTATAGATCCATAAATTATATTCCCCTAGAGCCAAGAAATAGCTCTTCATATAATCAGTTATATGACATACAGGAAAAAAAAAAAAAAACCACACACCACTTTGATGTAGTGGGGAAGGGATATCACTTTTCAATAAATGATGCCAGAGCAATTAGCTATGTGTAACAAAATAGTATGTCTAGACCCTTTACTGAAGTTTATATAAAAAAATAATTTGAGATGATGTATATATTCAATTGTAGACTATAAAATAAAAAAGTTTTCAGAAGAAAAGAGAAGAGAGAATAATATCTGTATGCCCTTGGAGTAAGCAATAACTTCTTAAACAAGACACAAAATGCAGTAAACTGTTTTTTAAAAGATGATAAATTTATTTTCATTAAAACCAAAAACATATGTTCATGAAAAGACAATACTAAGGACAGAAAAGGCAAGTTGAAGCCTGGGAGGAGATACTGGTCATACATATATAAGAAAAAGTACTCATTTGTAATATAAAAAAATTCTACAAAATTAATGAAATAGACAACACAATAATGAACAAAAAATGTAGATAGGCACTTTGCAATAGAACATACAAAATAACAATAAATATGGAAGACTATTAGTTATGAGAGAAATTCAAAGTAAAACCACAATACACTTCTACTACACACCCATCAGAATATTTCAAATTAATCTTAACGACATTACAAAGTTCTGATGAAGACATGGACAGTTGAGATTCTCCTGCATTGCTAGTGGGAATGTAAACTGGTACAAGTACTCTGGAATTCTGTTTGGCAATGTCTATTGACCTATACTTATACCTACTCTATACCCAGCAATTTAATTCCTGGGCATATACTCTACAAAGATGGCAGCATGTGTTCACAAAAGACTTGTACAAATATATCTGTAGAAACATTATTTACAATAACTGGAAGTTCAAATAACCTTATAAATAGATAGGACTAATAAACTGTGATATATTCACCTAATGGAATACTGCATAGCAATGTGTCAATAAACTACTGACACATTCAATATGACTGCACTTCACAGTAATCATGTAAAATGGGAATAGGAATGGATATCCTATGCCTGGCCCTCCATTGTATTTTGGAAACACACAATTTATCTGGTTTCACAGGCTCATAACTGGAGAAGAATTTTTCCTCAGGATGAATCATAACTCAAGTCTCACTCATACCTGATTTAGGTGATATTTAGATGAGACTTTGGACTTTACACTTTAGAATTGATGCTGGAATGAGTTAAGATTTTTAATGTTATTGGGATGGAATGAATGTATGTTGCATGTGATAAGGACATGAATTTTGCGTAGCCACAGGTGGGATGTTATGTACTGAACGTTTGTGTCCTCTCAAAACTCATATGTTGAAGCCATAACCCTCACTGTGATTGTACTTAGAGATGGGGTCCTTGGGATGTAATTAGGTTTAGATGAGGTCATGAGTATGGGGGCCCCGTGATGAGATTAGTGTCCTTATAAGAAAAGGAAGAGATGAGCTCCTTTTCTCAGCCATGAGAGCAAACAGTGAGAAGATGGCCCTTTGCAAGTCAGGAAGAAGGTCCTCTCCAGAATCCAACCACTTTGATCTCTATTTCCAGTCTCCAGAACAGTGAAAAATAAATTCTTGTTGTTTAAACCACCCCATCTATTGTATTTTATTATGATAGCTTGAGCTAAGACAGGACTCATTCATTTATTCAAATGATATTTACTGAGAACCCACTATATGCCAAAGTCTATTATAGGCTCTCAGGATACAGAAGTGAACAAAACAAAAAGTATCTTTTCAATACTTTCTTTTTAACTAACAAAACTCTGAAACAGAATAGGGAAAGTTAAGGATCTAATTTCCCATACTTAGTTAATATCCAGGATCTCATCTTTCATCTTGTAGCTATTGATTCCACCCTTCATATTCAATCTTAAATTTATATGCTTAGGAAAGTCAACTGGTAAAAATAGCAATATTATTAGTATATATATATATGTATCCTACATATATATGCTGTATCCACACATGAGGCAAATTATATATAAAATAAATAATAAATCTTTCTGTTTTAAATGAGTACAAAAATTAAGTCATTGATTTGGGTGTTTACATTCCATAACTATTTTCTTTGCCTTTTTAGCATAAAACCAGGTCTTAAATCATTTTCTTATTGGTGATATTGTGTGCTGCTACAGTAGAAGCACATAATCTAATTAAACTTACACTGTTCTATTAGCAAAAATATATTCTTAAATCTTCACCAATACTCAGTTCAGTCTTTTCAATGTTCCCATCTCCGGTATAATTATCTAACTTTGTAGTATGTATAAGGAATAGTCAAACAACATTTGGCTTTTTAACATAATTTTCTTTGTGGTAGGCATATTTAGTTTCCAACTGCACCTAAGAAAATATGCGCGTACGGTAATTATTTTAAGACAAAATATTAAAACTACTAAAATTGAGTCTAATTGCTAGTTTTGACTTTAACATCGCCACTGTTATAAAATAGTATGTTTCTCTCCATATTTTCTTTAGTTTTAGTTTAATATGTTAATTGATATTCTTGTGAGAAGATAATGTTTATTTTGAAAACTTACTATATTATAGTAATAAATAATTAATATTAGACACAATGTCATGGGAAGCAGCAATAATTAGTTGAAAGAGCAGTGTTCTTGGAATCAAAACCACATACTCGAATCTCAGTCCCATCATATGTTACCTTGTTCGATCTACTAAAATTTTTTTTTAATTGAGGTAAAAAACACACAACAATAAGCACAATGCTGTATCAGATCTCTAGAAATTTCTCATCTTGCATGACAAATTCTACACCCATTGAACAGCAGCTCACCATTTCCTCTCCCCTTCCCCCTAACCACCACTCTACTCTCTACTTTGTTTCTATGAGTTTGATTATGTTTGATACCTCGTGTAATTTCTAAGTAAAATGTTGAAATTACAGCTTGACTTCTTCTGATTGCTTATGTTAAAATATGAGAAGAGAAAAATGACTTAAAGATGAAATCGTTAAGCAAAAAGGAAACAGAACTTAAAGATTTGGAAAATTCTTGGCCTATACATATTGTAAAAAAATGAGGACATAAGGGTATGGTCAAGTAACCATTTGATAAGGAGACTGGTATGGATCAGCCATCTAAACAGAAGCCAGGAGCTATCGTTCAAGACAATGGAAGAATGACCCCAAATGTGATTCAGAGATCATCAGGGCTGTCACTCCCATCACAGGCCCAGAGTGCATGGGCTGGGAGGCATGGCTGCCTCCACCTAGGTTTCAAAGGACAGGGCTGCCTGGCGGAGCCACAGGCTTGGTACCACAACCTGGGAGAACCACAGGGTCTCTCAGAGAACTGTAGCAGGGGTGGGGTCCCAGTAGAGAACTGCAGCAAGGTTTTCGCACCAAGCCACAGGAGTGACTTACCACCCCACTGGGCCTGGAAATCAGAACATCAAGCCAAAGTGGGTTATTCTCAAGCCTTAAGGTCTAATGCAATTTGCTCCATTAGGTTTTGGACTTATTTGTGACCTGTAACTCCTTTTTTCTTTTCTATTTCTCCTTTTTGGAATGGAAATGTCTGTCATATGCCTGTCTCACTGTTGTATTTTGGAAGCACATTACATGTTTGGTTTCACAGGTTCACAGCCAGAGAAGAGTTTGCCTCAGGATGACTCATACCTTGAGTCTCACCCATATCTGATTTAGAATATATTTACATAAGACTTTAGACTTAAGACTTTAAAGTTAAGGCTAAAATGAGTTAAGACTTTTGGAGCTATTGGGATGGAATCAATGTATTTTGTATGCAATAGGAATGAATTTTGGGGATCGTAGGGTGGAATGCTATGCACTGAATGTTTCTCCCCCAAATTGCTGTTGAAACTTAATCCCTATTGTGATGGTATTTGGAGATGGGGCCTTTGGGAGGTGATTGGGTCTTGAAGGTGGGGCCCTCATGAATGAGATTAGTGCCCTTATGAAAGAGCCCCCGAGAGCTCCTTTTCACCATGTTAGGACACAATGAGAGCATGGAAGTCTACCATCTGATAATCAAACCCACACAATAAGGAACTGAAATCTGCTGCTAACAGCCACATGAGTTAAGTTTTCAAATGACTGAAACTCCAGCCAAAGTTTCACTTCAACCTCATGAGAAATCCTAAGGCAGAACCACTGAGCTAAAGTGTTTTGGGATCTCTGACCCTCAGAAATTGTTAGATAATAAGTGTTTGTTGTTTTAAGCTACTCATATTGGGTTTAAAATGTCACACAGCAACAGATAACTAATAAGATGAGTATTCAGAGGCAAACAAAACAATTTCTTTAAACACAGCTCAGTATAATTCTTAAATAGAATTATAGTATAATTCCTAAATAATATAATTCTTAAATTATAATTCTGCAACAGAACAATTCTTAAATATCAGGATATTTTCATACTCCTGTATAGATACAGCCTTAGGGTTCTGGAAATTCTTTCAGTCTAGTTCTAAATAAGTTACAAAGTTCACATATTGCAAGGTCATTTGTCCAAAGCTAATCCCCTAAGAGCTTAACTTTTAGATGAGAAGTTGGTCTCTTGCAAAGCCCCAGAGAAAATGGCTAAAACCAAGTGCTTAAGGCAATTGATTCTCAGTCAATCAGAATCCTTAAACTCCAGCCCCTGATCACACCAGGGAAGAGGAGTTATTTCACCAGAATAAATGCTGATGTGGTCAATCCTGACATTGACTTGCCACATTCTAAACTGGAATTGTACGTCTTTGGCCTCCCTCTGACTCTAGAAGGCAGTTGTTCTTACAACTCAGCTGGCAGGATGGGAGTAGACGCCAGGCTCTACCATGTTATGCATCCTGGCCTCTGATAAAGGCAAAGAGGGAAAGGAGGACTGGCACTTCCCTAACTATGCAGTTTAAAAGCTCAGTTGCCAATGGTTGGGATCCTTTTCTCCACATCTGTGTCTCATCCTGATGGACCCTTATGTAATTCTCTACAATTCAGTGGGCACACCTCCATTGACTATGAAAGAATAACAAGGACCAATTTGGAAAAAAAATACATGAAACAATGTTTTCATATTTTGAACAACAAATGGTATAGAACTGCTAACATAGGAAAGGAAAGTAAAGTGAGCCCTGCCTTCACCCCAGCTTCTACATGAGACAATTTCCATGCTATATCACAGGAGTGAGGAGGGCAAACAAAGCACAACATGTCTGAGTTTGGGAAGGCCAAGATGGCTAGAACATGCAGGGCAGAAAAACAGAGATGTAGAACTATACAGAGAAGAAAAATTCCAGAAGCTGGCATAGGAGACACCATAAATCTTTGGCTAAATACCAACGTATGCATGGATAAGGTGAGAATCCACAAGTCCTAGTCCTAGGAAAGAAAAAAAATCACTGGGTAGCTGCGATCTAAAACATTTCCAGAGCACATAAATGACAGAGAATCATTCAAATTCCCACCAGACAGAGTGGGGAGACCGCAATAAACGCAAGCATCTTTTGATAGCAGTCTCAGAAGCGTCATACCTTATTAATGGGCCTAAACTCCCTCTGGGATAAAAGCTCCTCTACACCTGCCCTCTCTTCTCTCAAAAAGATCCATAAAATCAAGCCTTAAAGTGATAGATTAAAAACAGAAAGAAAACAACCAACCAACCAACCACTGATCCAAAAATGACTTAACTCACTTGAGAGAGAAAACCCAACACTTGAAAGGAATAGAGAAAAATCAGTAAAAAATGTGAAATTTATAATTTCCAGCCTCCAAGAAAAATTAATAGATTTTTGAAGAAGTAGAAAAATATTACCCATAACCAGGAGAAAAATAAACAGAAATGAAAGAGATGGTAAAATCTGTAGACAAAGGTATTTTAAAAGCTATTGTAAATATGCTCAATGCTCAAGTCTTTAAAGGTAAACGTGAATATAATAAATATAGCAATGGAAGATGTAGAAAAGAAGCAACTACAGTTCTTAAAGATAAAAAATACAATATTTGAGACAGACATTTCGCTGGAATTAGATTAACAATGAATTGGAGACTGCAGAACAAAGGATCAGTAAACTTGATAAAATAACAAAACAATTTTTTAAAAAGTAAAGCAAGATAAAATACGGAAATAAAAGGAATAGAGAAACAAAGATTTATGGTTTACTACCAAGCAATGTAACATACATGCAATTGGAGTGGAAAAAAAGAGAGATGGCATGGGAAAAAAAATTTGAAGAAATAATAAATAAAATATTTTCAAATATGATAAAAACTATAAACCCACAATGCAAGAAGCTCAAAAACATCTCAAGCATGAGAGCCAAAGAAAATTACACACAGACACATTAAAATCAAATTGCTGAAAATCAATGATAAAAAAAATCTTAATAGCAGCAAATGTCCAAAGTGCATTATTTTCAGAAGAACAAAGATAATAATAACAAAAGATTTATCAGGACCCATATAGTCTAGAAGACAATAAAAAATATCTTAATAAACTGACAAAAAATAAATAAAATCTTAAAATCAACAAAATATTTTTAAAAATTAAGACAAAATTAAGCTTTTTCAGACAACAAAAGCTGATAGGATCCATTGCCAGCAGACTTGCAGTAAAAAAAAATGTTAAAGGAAGTACATTAAGAAAAAAAAAACTTAGATCCTTAAAATTGAATGGAGAATGCTAAGAATGGTAAATTGGTAAATAAGGGGGTAAAGATAAAATATTTTTTCTCATTAAAACTTATTTAAGGTAATTATTTTAAACAAAAGTAATTATAATGTACTGTTGGAATTGTAACATACGTAAAAGTAAAATGTTAACAACAATAGCACAAAAAATTGGAAAGTAAATTGGAAATTTAGTGTGATAAGGATCTTACATTATATATGAGTGGTACAATATTATTTGAAAGCAGATTGTTGTAAGTTAAGGATACATATAAATTATTTGAAAGACACAAATTACCAAAACTGAGTCACAAAATAATAAAACACGTGAATAGACTTATAACGACAAAATAAATTAGATCCATATGCATATAATTTTTATAATAAAGAATACTCCATGCCTAAATGGTTTTGCCATTAAATTCTGTCATATCTTTGTGGATAACATACCATCCCTAGATAGACTTTTCAAATAATGAGGGAGGAAAATATACTTCTAGCTCACTTTTTGTGGCCAGTATTACATTTGTACCAAAAACTATATAAAGACATTACAAGAAAAGAAAATTATAGATGATATCGCGTATAAATATCAAATACTTCACAAAATATTTTGAGTCAAAATCAGAAACATATAAAATAATACATCATTACTAAGCAGGATTTATGACAGAAATGCAAGTTCGCTTTAACATTTTCAAAATCAATCAGTTTAACTCCCCATATTAACAGAATAAAATAAAAAATCTGAATATCTCAATAGATGCAGAAAAAATATTTCACAAAGTTCACACAAAGCTCATAATAAAAATACTCAGCAAATATCAATAGAAAGGAAATTCCTCAATCTGACAAAAGCATCTATGATAAAAACTTACAACAAATATCATAATTAATGGTAAATACTGAATGCTTTCTGCCTAAGATTTGGAATAACCATTTCAATTTTACATTGTAATGGAAATCCTAACCCAAGCCATAATATAATTAAAAGAAATAAAATTATACACCCTAGAAAAAAAGAAGTGAAGCTCTCTTATTCACACGAAATAGGATCATATTTGTGGAAAATGCTAGGTAAACTACAGAAAAAGCTTTTGGAACTAATAAGTCACATTAGCAAAATTGTAGGATACCACTACAAAGAAATCCATGTATTTCTATATATTAAAAATGAATAATTTGCAGTTGAAACTATACCATTTAAAATAACCTTCAAAATAATGATACATTTAACAAAATATACATAAAACCCGTGTACAGAGAACTATAAACATTGCTGAGAGAAATTAAAGAAACCTAAATAAATAGAAAGACATGAGATGTTTATGCATGAGAAGACATTATCAAGACGTCAACTGTCAACTTTTCAAAAATTGCATCCACAGGTTTCTTGCAATCCCAATCAACATCCCAGCAGGCATTTTTGTACAACATGCCAAGCTGATTCTAAAATTTGTATTGAGATGCAAATGAATTAAAATAATTTTGAAAACAAAGATAAAAGTAAAATAATTTACAATACCTGAATTCAAGATTTATCTTAGGTGTTTGATGTTGATGAGAAGGATATATTGGTGTAAGGATAAACATACAAATCAATGGAACAGAATCAAGAATTCAGAAACAGACAGCTTATAAGGTCAAATGATTTGCAACTGAGGTGCCAAAGTAATTCAGTGGAAAAAAATTCTCTAGAACAACTTAATAGCCACAAGAAAAATAATTAATCTTGACCTTTATCTCATGCTATCCATGAAATTAAGTCAATAGGATCATAAATCTAAATATAAAAGTAAAAAGCCATCTAAGGGGTGACATAGGACTAATTTTTGCAAAACCAGTACAGGCAAAGATTTCTTAGATGGGACACAAAAATCACAAACCAGAAAATATAAACTGATAAATTGGAACTCATCAAAATTTGAAATCTGATTAAATAAAATGACTCTTAAGAAAATGAAAAGGTAATCCACAGACTGAGAGAAAATATATTAAGTGTGTCAGAGGACATATATCCAGAGTATATAAAAGTTTCTTACAAATCGATAAAAAATGAAGGCTATTTGCACAGACATTTATCAAAAGGAGTTAAATGAATGACCAAAAAGCACATGAAAAAAATGAGCATAGTTACAGAAATTCAAATTAAAGACACAATGAAATATCACGACACATCATTGGAATGGGTGAAACTAAAGACTGACGATGTTGAGTGTTTGTGAAAATGTGGAGCACCTACAACTCACATTACTGTCAATTTGGCAGTTTATCTATTTCTTAAAAAGCTAAACATTCACATACCATATAACCCACTCATTTCACTCTTAATATTTACCCAAGAGAAATGAAAATGTGTGTCCTCACAAAAATATACACGCAAAAGTTCAGAGCAGCTTTATTTGTAATATCCCCAAACTAAAAACAACCCAAATATCATCAGCAACTCAGTAGATAAACTAAGTGTGGTATATGGGATGATATGTGATATGTGTGGTATGATACTATACAATGGGATCTGTAGTAAAAGGGACAAATAGATACATGCAACAGCATTGGTGAATCACAAGAAACATACAGATTAAAAGGTGTTAGTCTCAAGAGTACAAAGTGATTCAATTTACAGAAAATTTTAGAAAAGTCAAATGAAATCTATAGCTATGTAAGGTTGGAGCCAAAGGTAGGCAGAGGGAATTGACTGGGAAAGAGATTATGGTAATATTGGTTATCTTGATTGTGATGATTGGTACGCAAATGTATCTATTTGTCAAAACTCATGGAACTAATCAAATGGTTGCATTTTGTTGTATGTAAGTGAAGCCGAGTACCTAAGGGTTACTGTAAATAGTCAGTAAGAATATGGTTACCCTTAAACTTTGTTCCCAACACAGACACAGATAAAAAGAAGTTAATTCATACATCATTATAAGCTTGTTTATTTGGTGTTTTCTTATTTAACCTGAGGGGTGACTCAAGAGTCATAAGGATTTATGAGCTTGTTTTGCAGAAGAAAAAGAATGCCTTTAAGGAAGATAACCAGCCCGCCAGATGCTGCTGACACCCAGAAATCTGGTTGCCCAAGAGCTTATCTGGAGTGAAAGAAACACCCCCTTTGTTTCTCTGAAACTCCTCCTCCGGAGCCCCTTAGCTCTATAAAGACCCCTGCTTTCTTCTTTTGTCATGGTGGATTTGAGAGAACCCATCCTCCCACTTTCTTATTTTGAGCAATTTGAATAAACATTTCTCTACCTTCAAACACTAGCGTCTCAGTGATTGGCTTACTGTACATTGGGCACATGAACTTGAGATTAAGAGGTTCTGTATCATAAGTTATAATTCAATAAAGTGTATTAAAATAGGCAATAGGTAATGTGGGACCTCCACATGCTCTGCCAGTTGTTCTTGTGAGATGTACCTTCAGCTTATTTTTATGGAAAGTAAACAATAAAACAAATGGTAGAATATAATATGACTGAAAGAAATATAAATTTTTTGTTAATAAAGGTTAAATGTCCTATCCCAGAAATATCTCTTAAGAGCTCACTCTTTTAATCTCCACTTCTGAAATTGCTAATTTTCATTCCAGTTATCCCAAGAGAACAAATAAAAGGTCCATTCAAATTTAGTTTCTCCTGAGGATTCACACTCTTGAACACTGTCTCTTTACATACAAGAATGTTGAGTCACTAAGTCAGAAAAAAATAGGGTTATTTTTTCATAAACTGTCCTTATTTTTGGCTTGGTTCTTCTGGATATTTAACAAAAGAATTTACTTTACCTAGGAGTCATATTGTGATCTAAAGTGTAATAATAGTGGCTAATATTTATTTAGTCTTTACTCAATCCCGAGCTCTGTGCTTTACAGGTTTTAAGCCATTAGCCATTTAGCAGCCAAAGTAATTAAAAATAGTATAATGATGATGTAATTCAGCTACACTAGAGCACTGAGTTTTCCAAAAAGACTTAGGAAAATATACAAAATTAGTATCTGGTTTCTCTTATTCTCTCTCTAGCAGAATTTCATGACTTCAAGAAAAATGTATAGTGTCTTTACCGTTGTTAAACATGTGTGAATTTATACCTTACAGTTAGGTATTATTAATGTCAAAAAAATATGTGCTCTCTTTACATGTATATATTTAATTAAATTTGGAAATAGTATTTATTAAACTTCAAAATAAGAAACAGCAGAATCTTAAAAAACTGTCAAATTTTCAGATAAAGATTCTTTACCACAAGAAATATTGTTTCCTAACCAGCTCCTCTAGTTTGAGTAACAATGATTATGAAAAATGTTAAGTTGAAGTCATTTTTAAACATCCATATTTCAATTTTAGACAATATTGATTGACTCTCTGTTACGGAAGATGGGGAAATTTATGCTTTTTATATTTTCTCTTACCTCTCCTCCAGTTCATGTATTCTTATATCAAATAGAAAATATTTATTAATTTATATGCTTGCTTTTTTTAAGCAATGACCTTTCTTGCCTCTTAAGCTGAAGAAATTTTCCTACTGATCAGTTAACCTCTAATGAAAGGGCAAAACGTAATTTCTAAATCAAAGCACAATGACTCCTAATACTCATAACACAGGAGTGGTTTTGTCACTGACTGATGCCATGAGGAACATAATGGTGGGTTTGGAAGCATTTAACTGTTTTTCCAAGTTTTTTTTATGTTAAGGAGACAGAACCAGCAACCACCCTGAAGCTAACCAAGCCTCCCTACAAGAGCTGTGCCCATGACCTTGCCTTATTTTTAATTTGAAGATCTCTTCAAGAGGAGATTAAGCCTCATTACCATAATCTGCAGTGTACCTGGCTCTCCCTTTTGAATATTCATTCCCCAACCAAATAAAAGTTCCTTCTTCCCTTTGTTCGGGGTCGCCATGACTTTGGAAATGATTCCTCATGGCCTCCTATTTGCTGCAAATACAGTTTACTTTATGAGACAACTTCCACTGGTGTAGAGTCTTATTTAACTGGCCAGGAGGTGAGCCCACTTGGTTCAGTAACAGTTTTATAGATAAGTACCTAATTATTCGTTAGTCCCATGATCTCAGGAGATTCTTTTAAGGCTTGAATTGATTCTTCATTTTTTCCTGTTATACATAGAAACTGAAAAGTTTCCCACTTATGTAGATTAAAGCCATTTTTAGAATGAGTAAATAACTGAATCATCATAAGAAGATGGTTATTCAAGAATTTCAGTTTACATACTCAAATTGTGTGGATTTATCTGGATTACAAAATGATTATTTGCTCTGTAAAGAGATTTGCCAGATTTCTTTCAAAAGCAAATTGCCCTAGGACACTTAAAATTTATTTTGACTCATACAATGTGCGAAGTGTACATCTACAATTTAGTAACCACAAGTATGGTTCAAATAGCACACTAAAGTATGCGAGCACTTTTTCCAAATCGCATGTATCTCTCACAATGACAGCATGAGGTCAATATTATTATAATCTTTGTTTTAAATATGAGGAGACTGACACTCAAATAGATTAAACAAATTAGCCAAAGTTAGGCAGTTAATTCAAGTCTGAACCTAATCTTGTGTCATTACCAAAACTCTATGCTTATTAAAATTCTCATTCTCAGATGACCTAAGTCATTCTCTATTGACCCTTGAACTAATAACTTACAAACTCCCTCAGACTATTTTTTAAATTTGAAAGTTGATTTAAATCTATTAACTAAAAAGACAGTTTCTTCTTAAATAAATAAGGAAAATTATGGTAAATTTGTACAGGCACAAATGAACTAGCAGGCTTTCCATTGGTATTAAAATAGTGAGGTCTGTGTCATAGGTTGAGCAGGGTTGGGTAAGATTGGGTTATGAGAGGTACATATAACTTACAAATAAAAAACAAATATGCTCTTCTTTCAGCAATGGTATTCATGGTGCTTTATAGGTCATATACATTGGATTTTCACATATATTACTTTACTTGATTATCACATAAGTCCTGTGAAGTAAGTAAAGCATATACGCAATTTTATGGAAAAGAAAGCTGATAGGGTAGAAAGTAAAATGACTCACCTACGACCAAAATAACTACAAAGTTATTTGTTGGGAGTAAAAGGCAAAAAGACTTTGTTTTGACAAATTGACTCTAACTTATTTGGGACTATAAAGTCCAAGAATAGTCAATAACTCCTAAACAACATTTGGGAAAATGGCTACACCACTTATCAAATAATACAGAAGGAGAAAAATAGACAGATGGAACAGTATAGAGAGTTGACAGACTAACAGAAGTATAGAAATTTTGTTTATAATAGTTAAGTAATATTTATTTTATTTAAGGACTGGAAAATATTTTGAAAAGGAGGGACCGTTCAACAATTGGTACTGAAACAACTAATTCTGTATATAGAAAAGAAAATTTACCTCAAATTATAAAATGTCAACTTCACATGGATTTTACATTTAAATTCGAAAGGCAAAAGTATTTTTAAAAAGCTCTAGGATTTGAGGAATGAGGGAGATTTCTTAAATAAGACTCGATTCGTGCAAAGCTTAAGAGAAAGATTGATAGACTCAGCTACATTGAAATTAGAGTGTTCTGTTAAACAAAAGACATTATAAAATAAAAAGGATAAGCCACAGAGAGAATTTGTTTGTAATACATATTAATCCAAGCATCAGTATCCAGAATATAGAAAAGAAATTCTAAAATTTAATTATGAAAAGACAAACAATCCATTAGGAAGAAAGGGCTTAAAGACATAGGCAGATATTTCAGAGAGTAACACATAAACATGAAAAGATATTCAAGGCTTATTAGTAATCAGGAACATGCAAATTAAAAATCACATCCAGTATCATCATACCATTTGGCTAACTTAAAAAAAATAATAATCCGATAATATCAAGTGCTGCAGAGGATGTAGAGCTTTAGAAATTCTCATCAACTGATGGTCAATGCATACGTTCATGAAATCTGTTTTTCGTTTGCTTACTGAGATTGAAGATATGCACTCCTTAAAATCTAGAAATGATACCCATAGTTATATACTCTAGAGATATTCTTACTCATAGGTACCAGGAAACATAAAAGAATATTGATAGCAGCTCCGTATAGATACCTCCTGAAAACATCACAAATATACATTAGCAAGATAATGGATAAATATTGTGTGCAACAAAAATGAATGATCTGTAGAGCCAGCCCTGATGCCCTAGTGGTTAAAGTTCAGTGCGATCGCTTCAGCAGCTGGGGTTCAGTTCCCAGGTGCAGAACCACACCACTTGTCTGTCAGTAGCCATGTTGTGGCGGCAGTGCACGTAGGAGAACTAGGACTTACCACTAGAATATACAACTATGTACTGGGGCTTTGGAGAGGAAAAAAAAAAGAGAGAGAGGAAGATTGGTAACAGATGTTAGCTCAGGGCAAACTTTTCCCAGCAAGAAAAAATAAATGATCTATAATTAAAGGTATCAACATACCTAGAAAAAACCTAATGTTGAAAAATAGAAGCAATCACAGAAATCTATGTACATAAGAAAATATTGATGTAAATCTTTAAAAGTAAAAATATATGGATTAGGGATATTTATTATATACATGGTTTAGAGATATATATGACAAAATATATAAGAAAACTTAGAGAATGAATAATACATCATCATGGTGTGGTTATCTTTGTGGTACAGGGACAGGGCTGTGATAGGGAATAGGAATCCATTGAGCTTCTAAGGTAACAATAAAATTTTTGTTTCTTAAAGTATATGATGAACACAGGTATTCAATTCTTATTAGTTTAAAAATATGCATATGTGCATTTGTTAGTGCCATCAATCAATTCTGACTCCTAGCAACCCTGTGTACAGCAGAGCAGAACCCTGCCTGGTGTTTTAGCACCATCCTCTCACCTTTGGGCACTAATTCAGACAATTCTCCACTGCTCTTCATAGGGAATTCATGGCCAATTTTTTCAAAAGTGAGTGGTCAGGTCCTTCTTAGTCTGTCTTAGCCTGGAAGCTCCGCTGAAACCTGTCCACCATGGGTGACCCTGCTGGTATTCGAAATACTGATGGCATAGCTTTCAACATCACAGCAACAAGCAGCCACCACTGTGTGACAACCGACAGATGGTGGTGTGCTTCCCTGACTGGGCAATGAACCTAGGCCACGGCAATGAGAGCACCAAATCTTAACCACAGACCACCCAGGATGACTATCTGTGCATTGGATTTATATTTTACAGTAAAACTGTAACCACAGGCCCTCCAGGACCAGTTCAACTGACCTCATCTTATCAACAGAGTAATTAAGAGTTGTGTTTCAGGAACTTAGACCCCTTGTCCAGTTCAGGCAAGTTGAGATCACCAACCCATCAACTGGGCCTGCGCAAATGCTCGGAGAAGCTGACGTCGTAATTAATTGGCTTTTTTATGCACACTGGGCAAGAGAACCCCAATTTTGTGTAGTAACAAACTACTCCGAAGTTCTGTTTCAATCCTGGATTTGGAGGAAAAGATTGATTTTAACCTTAAATGGAAGTGATGTGGTATAGCAGAAAAAAATGCACAGGTTTTGGAACTGGACATACATAGGTTTGAATTTCCACTTGATAATTTTCAGCATTTCTAACAGCAAAACCTCAGAAAAAGTATTCTCTTGGCTTTAGTTCTCCAAAGTGTGTGTGAATTGAGAACTACAAGACTCTCGGCACATAACAACTCCATCTAAAACTCTGCACTAAGAAATGACCAAGCTCTAGCCTGGCTTCAAGCAGCTTAGGGCCGTGTCCCACATGTGGCTCCAGCCCCTCCTTAAAATGCCCACCTGAGTTTTCTCAAGGCTGCCAGGAGAATTTACTGCTTGTTCCGGCCAAAACCTGTTGGTAGGCAGATAGGCGCCTGAACCCCTTCTTAGAGGAGTTACTTTAGAACGCTTGAAATTATAAATCCTTTCTCTGTCCCTTGAGATGTAAAACTACTGCTCCAAACTGTTTTTCCATAAAAATTTCTGTCATTTCCTTTCTCCTACATTCTCACTCACTCCCAAGTTTCCTTGGTAGTTACTCCTTCTCAAATCGGTAAAGAATACATAAAAGTTTATAGGTGAAGTAAAGCACATTAAAATAGCACAGGGGAGCAGAATTTGTCACCTCAAAAGATGTCTCTTTGCCACAAGGATTATTTTAGGCTGGTTATTTTTGAGAAACAACAGACTTGGAAGAAGCTTTGAAAACCAAGTAGAAAGTTACCCTTTGTAAAAGATATTTACATTTGTAAGGGAAATCTCCATTTATAAAGATGTCTCCCTCTCTGCACCAGAAAGAGAGGGAGATGACCTTCTCTCTAGAAACTCTTAATGCAAAAGGCAACAACTTAAATCTGCATAACAAACTTATCCTTGTTTATTGTGCTTTTCCTGGTCACTTCCCATAAGTGACTCCCCCACCCTCAACACATTCTTTTGTCTTTAGCTGAAAATGGCATTTAAGATGGTGGTGTGGGACATTTTTGCAAGTTACTCAGTTTTCCAGAGTCTCTCCCATGTATACAGGAGGTATACGTTATTAACCTCCTGTTTGTTTTTCTCCTGTTAATCTGTCTCCTGTCGATTTAATTCTTAAACAAGCCCAGAAGAACTTAGAAAGGTAGAGGAGAAAATATTTTCTCCCCTACAATAGTATACCCAAAGCCCCATAAAGCAATTGCATGACTACAGAGTTCAACTCAAGTTAAAAGTTGAAACTATATGTAGCCAAGAAAATAGTTAAATGTGTAACATTTATTAGCATAAATCTGTGATTGTTAAACTTTGAGTCATAGGCTTCTCTGAATATTTATAAGACTACATATGCATTCTCTCCTTATATGTACATAAAATTGTTCTCATAATTTCCTTGAACTCAAGAAACCCTTATGGCCCATGATCTGTATATAAGAACCTCTAGCTTATGTTGTTATTTATTGAAAACCATTTCAATGCCTTAATATTTAAAAAGACAGGGATAACAAACAAGAACAACTTTTCTTACAAGATGTCAAAATTGACTTTAGTGGAGCCATTTTGAAATGGAGTTGGAGCTGCCTTGTCAGAGAAACTGCCATGCTGTCTTGAACCTTGGACTGGGCCAAACCTTTGGACTTAGCCAAAATGGCCATTGTTTTACAAGCAATTGTTTGAGAAGTCAGCAGAGAACAGACTTCTTGATCACAAAGACTGAGGATTGTGGACTTTCTGAAGATAGAATCAACAGTCAATCAATGTTTAGCCAAGACTAGGTCTCTGGGGCCGGTCCCGTGGCTTGGTGGTTAAGTGAGCGCGCTCCACTGCTGGCGACCCGGGTTCGGATCCCGGGCTCGCACCGACGCACTGCTTCTCCGGCCATGCTGAGGCCGCGTCCCACATACAGCAACTAGAAGGATGTGCAGCTATGACACACAACTATCTACTGGGGCTTTGGGGGGAAAAAATAAAAATAAATAAAATCTTTAAAAAAAAAAAAGACTAGGTCTCTGCCTCCAAATCCAATTAAAATTCTTTATATTAAGAACCTGCCTTCTTTGCCTTTAAGAGCCCCCGACTTTTACTCCCTACTGGGACACTATTTGGATTCCTACCTGAATCTGTGCTCCCCAAATTCCTCTTTGATACCAAATAAATACTTTGCCTTTTAAACTGGTTTCTGTTTTTGTAGGTTGACAGAGATAAGTTGATATTGCCCGCATAGAACTTTTTATTTTCAAATATTTCAGGTATGATTAATCAGGAGATAGGGCAAATGGAGTTTCCTAGTATGTCTTTACACTGTGTATCTTTTTACTCCTCTTCTATAACAGTAATAACCAGGAGAAATAAAAACGCTTGAGAGTAATTTACCATATCACTATGTATACTAGATGACCTTGTGTGAAAGGCTGATGAAATCTAATCAGTTATTAACGAAATCAAAAGCACCTTAATAAGGTTACATTTTGATGACCTTTTTCATTGTTGATAGTTATTCAAATATGTATTCTACAAAGGGTTTGGTGTATTTGATAATGTCATTATTAATCAATATGCAAATGTATGTTATTAAAGTGCAGTCTGTGATAGAGGATTTTACTAGCGATGAGAAAACTAATAAAGTGTCAGAAATAGAGAAAAGAAAATGTGGCATAATTATATTGCCAGCATTCTTTGAACAGTTTCCACCTATAAGAGATAGTTTAAATGTTAGAAAAAATGATTGGATAACTATATTTTGTAACTTGGCTATTGCCTTTTGAAACAGTAGATTTTGGTTAATGTTCTGGTAGACTACATTTGAAAATTCACTTTTTTTCTCTTTGAGGAAAAATAATTTTTTGCTTATCACTTAAAAAATTAATATAAATACACAAAAACATGATAATCTATTTATTCAATCAATTATTAAGCACATTAGATATATATATACACACTATATATACATAAATATATATTTATATGTGTAAATGTAGACGTGTGTGTGTATGTGTGTGTGTGTGTGTGTGTGTATATATATATATACACACACACACACACACACACACACATTTATATAACCACTCAGTTATTCAATGATTTTTGTGCCTATTATGTGCCAAATCCTGCTTTAGGTACCAGGGATCCAAATATGAATAAAATACAGTCCCTATATTCAACAAGCTCACAGCCTCCTTTGGAAGGTAGAAGTAGAAACAAATATTTATGATGCATATTATAATAAAAGTATATATTCACTTCGATAGTGGCACAAATACAGAAGAAATTCACAGTGCCTAGGCATGACATAGCATTAACCTTTCAAGAAACTTGAACTGTAGAGATATGTCTGGAACATGAGGCGCAGACATGGGTGATGGATGAGATTGGAGATCTTGTTGAACGTAATAGACATATATCAGGCAAAGTCATTTGTCCTCTATTCTATAAACAATGAAGAATAAATGACAAGTTTAATACAAAAGAGTAATAGAATTGTTTTTATGTTTTAGGGGAAAAATCATTTCATTGTATTGGGGAAAATTAAAGAAATGTGAAATAGCAGTAGAAAAATCACTTTGAAGACTACACTAAAAATCCAAGTTAGAAATTAAAAGAAAGTTCTTTAAGCCAATAGCTATATGTTGGACAAGAGATTCTGGAAATGACAGAATTGAGATACACATTACTTAACAGATATATTCAACTTAAGAGAAAAGGAATGAGAAGCTGAGGAAAACCCACATGATTTAATTGAAAAACCAGAATGTTGATAGTATCATGAACAAAAATAATGAATATCCATGGAAGGTCAAGTTCAGGAGAGAAGGTGAGAGTAAGAGGGACTAGTAATTGTTCCATGTTGGATTTGAGGTAATAAGGTGGAAATTTCCAGAAGACATTAGGGAATGTGGATTCTTGACTAGAGGTACATAAATGGAACTTATCATTTTAAGGATTATTGTCAAAACATGGTCTTTCACCTAAAAAGTTGTCAAATTGGTTTTTTTTATAGGACTAATATTTGAGTTTGTAGGGGAGGAAGAATTCTCTCCTTTCCCTTTATGGTTCTTATGGCTGGTTAAATAATTAAAATGGCATAAGGCAGGTTAACAGGAGAAAATGAAACAAAGTTTAATATGTGCACATGGGGAATTCATATAAGATGAGGAATTCCAGAGACAGGCAAAATTAGGTATATAGACCATTCTGGACTAAAGAGAAGGGAACAGGGGTCTGGGTCTTCAAAGAGAAAGGAGACAATTTACAGGAAGATGAAAAGAGTCAATGTTTGGTAAACAAATATTTGTTGAGCCATCTACAGACAATGGGACACAGAAAGAACTTTGATCAAAGGGACCTGGTTGGGTTCCTCCCTGTCTTTCACACCTAGTTCATGTTATACTGTAGTTACCTATAGTGATAGTTCCCTCCTGGAATAGGCCTTCTTGCTTAAATTCTTTTAGGCAATCAGGGGGAAAGTCATAGTTTCTTCCTGAGTCTTTTGTTCTTAAAAATAATCAGCCCAAAATAATCCTCAAGCCAAAGAGATAGATTTGGGGGTGGCAAATTCTGCTCTCCTATAAGGGTCTACCATCTACCATTGTTTTGTCTTGTGGGTACATAAGCATAATCAAGAAATACTTCTTCCCGTAAAAGATCAATAGAGTAGGAAAGATGGAAAAGTCACAAATATGTACAACTAAATGTGATATCTATAACCAAAATTTGGAAAATTATATCTGAAGTCAGTTTTTATTCAATTCACACCTTCTAAACAAGTGGTATCATCCTACCAGTTAGAAGTCAAAACAGGCCCTCTGAAATATATGTGTTGAGCCAAAAAGGACAATTTTTTAAGTCGTTGATCACATACTATTATGATTTGGGGCTGCTCATAAAGACAAACCTGAATTCTAAATAATGCCAATTAATAGGAAAACATACTAAAATTATTTTTTAAAAAGGAGATAATTCCTTAGGCACAGCTGTTGGGAAAATTCTTCTCTAATTTTATTCATGGTAAGTCTCTTCACCAATTCCCAGTAGGGATAGGATCATATGAGTTCAGAAATGAAAGAACTGTAGAAATAATCAGTCCTAAAAACCAGCTCTATTGCATTTGAGACAGGAAAGCCAGTAAATTGTGCAATTGTACTGAGTAAACTTAGGGTCTGATCTAAGTCTGAAGATAGTTTTCTGACTCCTACTCAACAATTTTATGTGAATTATTCTATCAATCAGGATAGTGTAGGGTGTGTTGCGCAAACAACGCGAAATTCTCAGTGACAACTAACATATATTTTTCTGCTCAAAATGACACGTCATTTCCACTCACGTTTAGCGGCCAAAGCAGGTCACATGGCTACTTCTGAGACTGACAGAACGGGAGTTTATAATCATCTTCCAATGAGGGGCACTAAATGTTTAGAACAATAATAAAATCTATCACAAAGACTTAGAGGACGACTTCCTCATGAAAAGAAACAGATCCAACGATAAAACTCTGCTCTGATTCAGGTACGTTCTGTGTCATGAATTCAATCACTAATTTAAAAAGAGAAGTAACAGGTGTGCAAGGGAGAGGGCATTGTATTGACCAGTGTTTCTCGGAAACTTTTTAGACTCCACACTAAATATATAAATCACATCACAGATATCTCATGAGAAAGGAAAAAAGTCAAATCACCATCTTTACTATAATTTATCTTCTATGTCTAAGGATTTTTACAATCCTATAATCATAGTTATTTCAGAGTAAGAGAGAGAAAAGGAGAGACGGAGAGAGAGAGAGAAAGAGAAACAGGTTATGAATCTGGTAATAAATAGAAATTTTCTATGTATAATAGTTTTCCTTCAACAATTACAAATAAACGGTTAGTTTTGGATACCATTCTAAAAGGAATGATTATCTCCTTGGAGAAAATTAATTTTAGTAGATCCTCATTCAATTGGTTCTCTTGCTATTGTGTTTATATCTCATTATTTAGCAAAGATCGGGAGTGAAATAGAACTAATGTATCCTATAAAATTTATCATAACAAGTCTCAGATTAAGAGACATTTATAATCTAATTCAATTAATTTAAAATGACTTTCTGAACAACTTTTAATTGCTCAGCACTCTAGCCTACAGGATGCCCAAAACATATATGATCTCTTTTAATTTTATTAGTCATGACACACTTAGAATTGTAGCAATTTATATTGCTGTCTCTGCTTCCTGAATGAGAAGACATTAAAGAAGTGGATGTGGGTTCCTACATCAGGATCCAGACTGGAAAAGAAAGCCCATGTTAGGTAGTTCAGTAGAGGGATTTAATAATCCCAACAACTGAGGAATTAGCAAGAGTGGGAAACATACAGTTGGAGACACAAAGGGAGCAACAGTGTTCCAACGTGAGTCCAGGAGCTGTAATTAAGGCAAAAGCTGCTAGATGGAGTCTGGAACATGGTGGGTGGGCCTGCCCAGCAGGAGCTAGAGCCACACAGACATTCCAGAAGCATAAAGAACGAATAATAAGGGCTTCTCCCATCCTCCTACCCTACATATTTGTGGTATCCTGTATTGGGCAAATCTAGTCCAATACAGTGGACAAGGAAGCCAGTGGACAAAGATGCTTTCAAAATGTGGTTTGAGTGAGACTCCCCATTGAGATATGGGCAGAGCATGGGAAGAGTATAATGGATCTGAATATAAAGAGGTAAGTTTTTATGACATATCTTAGTACATGAAGGGCTTTTGATTAACTGAGAATTCCCTTTCTTGGTGACTTTTGCATGTTCTCATACTTAAAATGTAGAAGAATAATATTATCCAAGAAAGAATGAAGAATAGGCTTATACTCACATGTTTTGCAAGATCTTTGCAGATAAATAGCCACAGTCCAATAAACTGAAAAATTTTGGTTCAAATCTCAGATATGAAGAGACAGTTAATAGATATCTGTAGGACTTAAAAAAGAAACTTTTGAAAGACATTCATTCCCCATACTACTCATTTACTTTCCCGACAAACTACCATAAAGTTCACCATTAAAATGGTTTCCTTTGTCATAAGGCACAAGATCTCCAGACATATCAATAATCACAGGGAAATGGTAGTACAATTACAATGGATAGTGGTCCAGGTCCACCTAAGTCCACTGATTCCTTTCAGGCTTCCATACATACACATAAGTGATACCATCACAGTCTTCTTGTTTCTAGTACTCAATGTGAAACCATCTACAGCCTAAAGATGCCCCACCTGACTTGTAGACTTAACCCAAATAGTAGGTACATAAACTGCACAGGTATGTCACCTCAAGTCATCATAGGCATAATTGCATATTGATCCAATATCGGTGATTTTATGGAAGACTAGATGAAAATTAGTGAGTAATAGCCTTCGTCTGATTACTTACTCTGTGTCACACACTTTATATGTGTTAGTGCGTAGACCATGGATTTAGATTGTCTGGGTTCAAGTCGAAATTCTCTTTGAATTTAGGCAAAAACTTTAAATTCCTTAATCTTCAATGCCCTCATCTATAAAATGTGTATTACAATAATAATAACAGTTATCATAGATTGGTTATGGATATAAAATGGGCTCATTCATCTGAAGAGCTTTATTCAATGCATGGCAGAGAGTAAGTACATACTTGTATTTTGTGTACATACGTTTAACTCTTGCATGTTGGCAAATAACTTAAATCCTCAGGAAAATGATGATATGATTGAAACATTTTTTTTTACCCACGTTTCACAAACTGAAATTCTTGGAATTCAAACTTACATGTGACTCCGCAACCAAGTTCAGCATTACATACCTATACATACGGCAATTGTGTACCCATTTAATCCAGAGCTAATACAGCTTAAATTTTATTCTCTTCTGATAAAAAAAAAAGTGACAAGAAATGACTTAGTGTGACCATTGTGGGATCTATTTAAGTTAGTGACAGCTGACTTTGTTAAAAATGACTGAGTGCAGTACCTTGGTGTTAGAATCATTTGAAGGGTCTCATTTAACTCGGGGAGTGATTGCTTTATTGTTATTTTTTCCTGAACTTTGAGAACAGAGGTTAAATAGTTGAGATTATTTCAAAGGATGTAATTAAGGTCCTTAAATAGATATTATGCTGGTTTAGAAATTTAAAAAAGCTTCAGGATATGAATTCGAGTACTGAAATTGCGTACCTGTAATATGCTTATTATAACAAATAGGCAGCTAATATGGAACGCAGCTGGGCAGTAGCCGTGGAGCCAGCCTCCAGGACATTGCATCATTATGTTATATTACTGAAGCGTACCCTCTTGCTGACATTATAATCCCTCTTTCTGCAATCTCAAGCATTTGACTAAACAGCTCATTTTCAAAATGCTACCAGATTAAAAACCTATGATCTAATGGCATTTAATTTCCCAACACTGATACAGGTTGGGTCTTTAATGAAATTAACAG
This sequence comes from Ceratotherium simum simum, assembly GCF_057802395.1. Classification (NCBI taxonomy): domain Eukaryota; kingdom Metazoa; phylum Chordata; class Mammalia; order Perissodactyla; family Rhinocerotidae; genus Ceratotherium; species Ceratotherium simum. Next base: position 35,612,058 of record NC_141905.1, read on the forward strand.
AGGCCTAGCTTCTTATATTGAAAGGAAAGTTAGTGTCTAAGTCCTCATTTTACAAAGTGAGAAAATTGTGGATTTGAAAGGGAAGCAAATTGTCTGAAATCATAGACATAAGCATTGCTTGATCAGAGACTGTGACATGGGTCTTTTTGCTCAACCAACTTTAACTCTGCCTAGTTGTATTTCCAGGGACACAAGAAAAGCAAATATGCAAATTTATATTTATACTAAAAATATCTGGGCATTTATTTTCATTTAGCATAGTGGAAAAGTGAAAGGTGCTTTTTTGAGAGAATGATAACCATGTCCGTATATACAATAAAAAGCCCTGGGCTAGAACCTCAATTAAGTTACCTACCTTGTGAGATCCTTGAGGAGAGAGGCTCTATCTTATTTATCACCTTTCTTCCAAGTATTTTATGGTGCCCAGCATATGGTAAGCATGCAAAAGATGCTTGCTGAGTGAAGCTGCCTAAATTTGAACTGTGGAGGTGCCTACCTGCTGTCAGATTTGGGATATTGTCATATTTTCTGACAGCTGTGCAGGTTTTCTGACCATTGTGCAAATGCCTGTCTTATCTACTGAACTTATTTCTGAGCCAATGAAAAATGAAATGGGCTTGAAATCACTAGAAGAAAAAATTCTGCCAAACTCAAATAAAATGGTATATACAGTGTACTAATAATTCGGATCTTGGGCTCACCAAATAAAATGTTCCCACCAAATCAAATTAAAGATGCTCAACATATCAATATGTATTACAACTAGATTAATGGATCAACTACTATCGAATCATGTTCTAAATTATTCAGGAATTACTCCTGAAATACCTGTTGTATCTGATTTTCTGAAGGGGAATGTGTAGCATTTCGTAAAGAAGAGTTCCAAACTTTTGCTAATCTCAGGCAGAGGGCATAGCAGCCAAGGTAAATACTTCAAATTTCAGTGAGTAAATTTTCCATGGTCCTCGAAAAATCAGTTTTATTAAATTATAGGAAACTTCATAATTAAGAAGTTTGAGGGTTTTTTTTTAATGGAAACACTGCATTTATTGAATTCTCTTTGTCAAATATACTATGAAGCATATTTCTGCAGCATAAGTTAGTTCATACATAGTTGATAAATAGAAAGATGATGTCAGTATAATGTAAAAGTCAGATTTGTTCACCTCTGATATTTCCAAGAATCCCTGTGAACACTAAGCATGCTAACACAGCTGAGTGTGGAATGGAGAATTACAATCTTGTATACAAAGACAATTCACCCCATATTTTTCATACTTGCAGTATTTAGCCATGTGCTTAGTCTTGGAAGCACTTATTGGCCCATTTTGTTCTCTATGCTCTTTGTGACTTTTCTCTTGCCTTCATAACAGCAGCTTCAAATCCCCCTTATACTCCTTCTATCAAGCTAATTTTAGTTTTTATTAGTCTTTGCTATGGTCTATTCTATATACTAGAAAGTGAATATTACTTTTTAAATGTTTTAGAAGTAAAACTTAATCACCAGACTCTTGCAAATCCATACAATTTTGTTTTCTGTTAGCGTTTTAATTACAAGCTCACACTGATGTTTAGTGGCCTACCCAACTCTCCTTCTCCCATTAACTCTGTTATTTTTAGTCCACAATTTTGCAGAATGCAAGGTTTTGTAGGAATTCATTTATTCTACTATCATCCAATATTGGGCCACAATCTGGGGAACCTAAGATAATTAAGGTGAAACTAGAGTCTTAAAGGAGTTCAGTTTCATAAAACACTCAGACTCTGCAACTATAGATCTATAAACAAGGCATTATGAGACCTCAGAAAAGGGAAAGGTAATCCAACCTAGAGGTGGGGTTTGCCAAAAAGTTTCCAGGAGATGTTGCCACCTGGTTGAGTCAGGATGGGTAGGTGAGAAATGGAGTGGAGAACAGGACAGACCATTCCAAGCATGCTCACAGCCAACAAAAAAATAAACCAGCATGGTTTACAAAACAAACTTAGTATAAGGAGAGTTTTTCTAATTCCCAGGATGTCTAATCTGGTGCTAGAAACATAGTTATGGATTCATCATATATTTTTGGTCTGAGTTATTCTCTTTTTTGTTTGTTTGTTTTTGTTTTGTTTTGTTTGTGTGAGGAAGATTAGCCCTGAGCTAACATCTATCACCAATCCTCCTCTTATCGCTGAGCAAGATTGGCACTGGGCTAATATCCGTGTCCACCTTCCTCTACTTTTATATGGGACGCCATCACAGCATGGCTTGACAAGCGGTGCCTCAGTCAGTGCCTGGGATCCGAACCTGTGAACCCTGGGCCGCCGAAGCAGAGCTCGAGAACTTAACCACTACCCTACGGGGCCAGTCCCTGGTCTGAGTTATTCTGTAGGTTATGCAAAGATTATATTGTCAAGATTGAATGAACGACATTGAAGAGTTGGCAGTAGCAAGATGAGGGAGCAAGACAGTAATAACTAATGGAAAAAGTTTTAATACAAGAGAAAATATACCTTATTGTCAAAAAAAAATGTTTTCACAAAAAGTAGATTTTATAATAAAGCATGCAGGTTTTTATGTTGACAGCACCTACTTTACAGAAAAGAAGGAAAAAATGCTAGAAACCAAAACTAATCCAAGAGTTCACGGCCTAAGAATTGTAATTCACAAAAGAAATATTAGCATAAAACTTGGAGCCAGCAGAGTGCAGAGCACTCTCTAGACATGCAGGTTTTCAAACATTACACAAAGAAACAACAGACTGACATTTGCATTTTTTCCTGAGAATAAAAATAGTGGATTAATCTGCAGTGAACATATTCAGAATTTCATTACAAAGAAAGGCCAAAACATGAAGTCAACTCCTAAAATCAGAGGTGCAAATATGCAGTGCAAAGACCTGTGACAACTAGGCGTGTATTTAAAGGCTGGAGTCAGTAACAGCCATGGCTGGGCTTACAGGAGCAGTATAAGGAAATGCAATTCGATTCCTATTGTTATAAAACGATGTATTTCGCCTGGGCTTTTAGTGTTCTTACAATTCTATAATTAGAGATTAGTTAAGAAATGTCAGATAACCACTGTGTGGTTTCCGAAAGTGCAATATAAATTCAGAGAAGTATAAGAAATATAAGGCTTTGTTGATGCCTGGTGATTTTGAAACTTTGTGGCTATTTGATTAAAATAAACAGCTTGTTTTCAATGCACTGTTTTAAGATATTCAAGAACTAAGGGGAGAGGTATAAGCAATTATTTACAAAATATGAGATTGGATAGGTGGCCAAAAAGCAATACATAGCTTTGCTAAATAAACAGTGGTTTTGTGCAAATCTTATTTGGGGGAAAAAAAAACCAACTTTCAAAAGTCCTTCAAACTTTCTTAAAAGATTAAAATGGAGAAGATATGATCAAAGAAGGAAAAAATAAAATATTATTTGGATTAGATGACTCTATCTTTTAATCTGATGGTTTATTGTTAAAAAAATAATCTAGGTTATATTTTAACAAGTTGACTGGTTTTTCAATTTCACAATTGGAAAATATTTTAATATTTCTTCAAAGATGATATGTGCTGTTTAAACTGTGCTTCTCAATTCAATCAATTCTGCAACATTTATTAATTGCCTATTGTATGCAAAGGCATGATCCCTGCCTTTAAGAAGCTAAGATACTCATTATCACGGATAAATACACAAGATGATGGAGTGCGAAAATGGTGGCTAAATGAGCAACAAGCTGTGGGAACACAGAAGAAAAAGTCAATCTATGCTTAAAGAAATAAAGAGAGCTTTTTAGAAGAAATGCGTTTGAACTGGGCCTAAAAGTTTGGGGAGGAGTTTCATAGGGCCATCGGGAAGACAAAGGGGAAGCATACTATGGAGAAGGACTGGTTCAAACAACTGTGGGAAGGTAGGAAATCAATGTTGTTAACCAAGGTTCTTTGAGGCCTAGAATGCGTTCGGGAAAGAATAAGACCAAAGAATAGACTTGATTTGATAAAGATCATAGAGATTGGAGTAAAATTAAGAGGAATTTAAACTATACATGTTTTGGCAATAGATATCCATCAGAAATTGCTGATTAGCGGGTAAGTGGGCCAGAGTTTTCCTTTAGGAAAATTTCATTCATGCAACATGTGGAGTCTGGCTGACTCACAAAATAAAGCTCCGTCAACTGAGCAGAACTGCAAGAAAAGGCAATCAATTATGTCAATTGCCAACATCTCATAATTGGCTAAACAATATCTACCAAATTTACTTCCCTGAAAAAATAGTCACCAAAAACAGTTCTTAGTGAATCTTGTACTAATAATATTATGGTGAAATCCTATGAAATTGTTGCTATTCAACTGTTTTTGACTTACAAAAATGACAATATCATAAAGCTCACCTGAATCTAATCCATAATGACTTTGGTGCGATAAAATTAGTTCATTTATCAAGTTGTCTGATTTATGTTTCCAACAGAGTACATCTAGCCTTTATTTTTGGAGAAAAATGCTCTTGAGAATAGTGGAGAAAGTAAGGAAAAGCAAAGGTAAAAAAAAAAAGAAAGAGATGTCTGGTTTCAGCAAAATGGTGGACTGAGGTCATAGACTTCCTTTCATTCCACTGCCCTCCATTATCAAAACAAGAATGCTGAATAAAATCAAGTTATTTAAGAACAGTAGATTTATGGAAAAGCTATAAAGAAAGAAAGGAAGCTCTACGTGCTAGAAATAAAGGGGAACTTGGAACAAGTGCAACATGTCCTATAGGGACATCACCTATAGGTGATAGGCTAGTGTTTAATACTGGAGACACAGCTTTGGGCCCTGCAGGGTGGGGAGTGGGAAATGAGGCTGTTGCATAAAGAATGGAACCTTATGTTCCCTCAGTGAACAGCACATACAGAACTCTATCCACCTGCCAGGGAAGCCAGCATGAAGCTTGTATTTGCCCCACATTTTAGATGAAATTTTAAAAAATAAAATAATAAAAGCAAAACTTGCATTTCATGAAGGTACAGCAATATCCAAATTTGCAAACCAAGAAATTAACACAAGTCTGGTCTTCTGGTGGCCCAGCAGAGGCAAAAATATCATAGCACAAATCATAAGGAAATGGCAAATATAATGATGGCAAAATTTATATTGTGTTCACTGCTATTGGTATACATTGATTACTCTTGCAATCTAGCAACTCTATGAGGTAAGTCTTATTATAATCATACTTTCTACAAATAAGGAAACAGGCATGACAAGGATAGGATATATGGAGAAAGTTAAGCAAAATTGTTGAAACCGGACAGTTTGGGTCCAGAATTCATGCTCTGTTCAACCTCACTAAGATGCTTCTTCAATGTAAATAAAACTGTATTAAAATTTAAAATTAAAACAAATTTCTGGGAGCCGGCCCTGTGGCCTTGTTGTTGAGTCCAGTGTTTGGTGGCCCAGGTTCCTCCCAGGCACGAACCTACACCATTCATCAGCAGCCATGCTGTGGCAGTGACCTACATACAAAATAGAGGAAGATTGGCACAGATGTTAGCTCAGGAGGAATCTTCCTCAGCAAAAAAAAAAAAAAAAAAAAAAAAATTCTGTAAGCCACAACCCGTCTTAAACTAGGTAAAAACACAAGTCATAAATGGCAAGAAGATATAAATACACACAACTGACAAAAACTAGTAGCCAGAATATGTGTGCCTCAATTTTAAAAAAGGAAGGGGGAGACCTCAATAGAAAAATGGGCCCGGTTGTACAGACTTACTTCAGAGAAAACAGAATTTCAGTTTCAGAAGATAGGGTATTAATTGACGCTCAGTACCACTAGTACATAGAGAAATGCAGATATAAATTGTAATGTTTTATTATTTCACACGTCAGATCAAGTTTCTGAAAGGATATAGAGAAATGCTGCTAGTGGAAGTACAATTTGGTAAAATACTCTACAACCCTACACTTTCACTTCTACTTAAACACTTTAGGACAGAGCTTCCCAACCAGTGTGCTTTAAATAGATTACAGACCTGTTGAGATAATGATCTGCTTGGCCTCAGGGGTGACCAAGGGGCTCCTGGGTGATGGAGGGAAGGAATAACGAAACTGTGGTCTAGTGATACAATCGAATGCAGTAATTAATGTGAATGAACTTAACTGCATTTAACAAATGGATAAATCTCAGAAATCTAATTTTGAGTGGTTAAGAAGAAGTTTTTAGACAGCAAAAACAATTTATATTCATTGAAAAACAAAGAAAAATACTCCTAGTTGGTTAGAAGTATTTAATAAAAGTATAGAATATATATGTGAAGAATGCACACTAACTTCACGTTATCACATATTAGCTTTTTCCTGAGGAGGAATGGGAAAGATGTAGGTTAGCTCTCTCTATCTGATTTCATTTCTTAAAAAATATACATGAAGCAAATATGACAAAACGTCACCGTTTGTTAAATCTGGGTCATGAGTACATAGGTGTCTATTATGTGGTTTTTGTATTTTTGGATGCTTTTTAAATACTTCGATTAAAAATTTTTTTTGATGTTAAAGAATGAATGAAAACCAACAATATCATTAATAGTAGTCCGCTCTAACTTCACTCACTGTAGAGTCTAATTCAGAATCATAGCTAATGGACTAAAAAGACAACAAGCTCAGATGACATTGAGGAAACATGCAAATCCTCTTTAAAGGAAAAATACCATAGGGACGGCCCCGTGGCTTAGTGGTTAAGTGCGTGCGCTCTGCTTCTGGCGGCCCGGGTTCAGATCCCGGGCGCGCACCGACGCACTGGTTTTCTGGCCATGCTGAGGCCCGTCCCACATACAGCAACTAGAAGGATGTGCAGCTATGACACACAACTATCTACTGGGGCTTTGGGGAAGAAAAAAAGGAGGAGGACTGGCAATAGATGTTAGCTCAGAGCCGGTCTTCCTCAGCAAAGAGGAGGATTAGCACGGATGCTAGCTCAGGGCTGATCTTCCTCACACACACACAAAAAAAAAGGTGCTGCTTATTTAAAAAAAAAAGAAAAAAAAAAGAAAAATACCGTGATCTGTGATTTCTATTTACTGCATGTAATGTTTACTAAATAGAGACCTCATTAGAATATATCGATTTCATAGGCTATGAGGAAAGAAATTGAGTCAAAACTGTTTCAATTAGCACTGTTATACATCATTGCTCTCCTGCTACATAATGCTGACTCAGACAAATCTCATCACATTTTATCCCAAATATAACAGGTATAAATGGCCAATTACAAATCACACGGGTGCCATTATAACTTTATTTTTCTAATAGAACTTAATTTCCTTTATGAGTCCCTACTTCTATGTGGTATAAAAAATATAATGTTGCTTCAAGGTATTTTAATCTTTCAGTCTATCATAGATTTTTAAAATCAGTAAAATTCAAGTCAGATTAATAAAATAAGTGTTTAAAACTCTCTATGAACATTTTTCCCTCCTCACGGGTTTTCATATCTCCTTAGTCCTAGTTCTGTTCCTAATTTCATCAGCTTCACCTGGGCCCCTTGCCTGACAGCAGCAGGGATGCTGGTGTTAGCGTAGATTATTTCCCAAAGCTCAGTTCTTATTTGCAGAGTTCTCTAGGGCCAGCAGTCTCGAACTGCCCCAGGCTGGTGCCTGTTAGATGAATTGAATGTACTCCAACTGGCCCCCTAGCAAGTTCCTGACATGAGAGTTCCTATAGAAGCACCAACCCCCTTGCTCCCGATGAGCCTGATTAGTGGCCTTCTGTGGAGCTGGTGAGGCACCCCAGGCTCCCACTAACTTCTGCAGCCTACTCTTGGTTCCAGTGAAACAGATTTCCTCATTCCAAATTCATCTCCTTTGGAAATCATGACCAGTCTTATCTTCTGTGTAGATACAGTCCCGCACCATGGTTTTAAGGTTCTTTCCTCATATTGCCCGAATGCTAGGCTTTTCTGAGAGTTTGGCTGCTCAGAAAAGTTCAGAAAGGAAACTGATGATGCTTTTTTTTTTTTTCTTTTTTTTGTGAGGATGATCAGCCCTGAGCTAACATCCATGCTAATCCTCCTCTTTTTGCTGAGGAATACCGGCTCTGAGCTAACATCTATTGCCAATCCTCCTCCTTTTTTTCTTCCCCAAAGCCCCAGTAGATAGTTGTGTGTCATAGTCGCACATGCCTCTAGTTGCTGTATGTGGGACTGGCCTTAGCGTGGCTGGAGAAGCGGTGTGTCAGTCAGTGCACGCCCGGGATCCGAACCTGGGCCGCCAGCAGCGGAGCACGTGCACTTAACCACTAAGCCATGGCGCCAGCCCTGATGAGGCTTTGAGATCCACCCTTCCCCAACATCATTGGGTGGGTTATCTGGCAAACCACTCCTTCCCTCAGGGGTGAGGGGCTACATACACAATGATCCTCTTTGCCATTATCTCCAACTTTTGCCCAAATCTCTACAACCTAAAGCCTCATTTTTATGTCCATTTCATTGGCAAAAATGGTGCTTCCCAGCATGGGATGGGTCAGGAGAACTTACTCCTAGATAAGGGCTAATTTTTCAACTTAGCCTTTTGTAATGTTTTTATTCTCAGCAGTCATTGTTTGTGTGAAAGGAGCCAGGAAGAGAAATAGTTTCCATATTGTCCCACTTAGCTATTAAGAGCTACTAGCAGAAACCCAATCTATCGAATTGAAGAAGGAAAAAAGAGAAAGAATTCTCAGTTTAGTGCATTTATAAATTACAGTAAAAGAGTGTCGATAGAGTAAGAGTATTTTTCTTGTAAGAATTATGCAGGTTTCTCAAGAAAAAAAGGAAGTGAGGAGTGGAAGGTAGAAATCATACTACATAGATAAAATATAAAATGATTTTTATCTCAATATTTCTGTGTTTTCCATCATATACTGCATTGCACCTGATTAATGCATCGACAGTATAGGCATATAGTTAGTTGTAAAAATTCATATGGCATATGATTCTCTGTCACAAATGCAATTTAAAAAATTATTGGGGCCAGCCGGGTGGTGTAGTGGTTGAGTTCACACGCTCCACTTCGGTGGCCCGGGGTTCACGGGTTCAGATCCCCAGCACTAACCTACACACTGCTCATCAAGCCATGTTGTGGCGGCACCCCACATACGAAAAATAGAGGAAGACTGGCACAGTTGTTAACTCAGCGACAGTCTTCTTCAAGCAAAAAGAGGAAGATTGGCAACAGATGTTAGCTCAAGGCCAGCCCTCCTCATCAAAAAAAAAAAAATTATGGTACTTTTCAGTTAGCTAAACCTAAAATCAGATTTGGTTACTTAAAATATTCCCATATCTATGAATCAAATTCTAATTAAACAGTTATTTTAAAAATGTTTTTTAAAATTTCACTATGTAAAACAAAATACCTTAAGTGTATTAAGAAATAATATTTAATGAAAATTATCATAATCTGCACAAATATGAGAAAGAATAATAGTGAATTAGTCTTCAGCTATCATCAACTTAAGCTCTTAATAATCTGCGTATAGTTATAATACATTAGATAGATATGTAACACTTATATCCATGGTTGATTTGTTGTAATCATAGCAGTCTGTGTGGAAGCATGAGCAAGAGTTTAGTTACAGGTCTAAATAAGAAGAAAATGACCACAGTGTGAATAGGCCTATCAGCTGAAAGTTTCTTATTGCAGAATAAAGCTTGTTTTAGTCATTAGGACCATTCAAAGTAGTTAGCAAGATGACAAGAAAAAAGCACAATCAAAACTCAGCTATTTAGTTAACCTCTGGAAATGTATTATTATTAACAATTTCACCAAAAATTTAAAAATATTTTTTTACTCTTGGTTTGATTTTTTCCCTCAGGGTTTGCTATTCTTCTGTATTTGAGTGATTAAATTCAATATTCATTCTAAATAATCTAAAAACATTTATTACATCAGGCTATTTAATATCTCAATTCTGGAGCAATCAGTGTCACAATCACTGAGAGTGTGTCAAAATTAGAGACAAAATTTTAAAAGGCTATGTTCTAATGTAAAATAACACAACTTCTAATTAGATTCCTCCACTTCCATAATGAAACATATAGAAATTTCTATATACCTCAGTCATGTAAAATGTATCATATGCTTCACCTTTTGATTGTCTCAAGTTAGTATCAAGATCTTCCTATTTTAAAACTTCCATGTATTTATATAACAAAGGTTAATTTTGACCTGGCTTTTTTAAAGAGGCCTTCAGGATCCCCAAAGTTAATTTGCTTTTTATTTTTTTTCAAAATTCACTATACCAAAGGTTAGCTAAGTTAAACACACACACTCTACTAGAACTTTTCCAATGGCACCCTGTGAAACTCAAGTTCTGATGTCAGCAAAACCCCCTATATCCTCAAACTCTTCTCTGAATAGTTCCTTATAGTTTTAGCCTAAACTGAAATTTAGCACTCCCCTAAGGGTTTTTTCCTGTACTTTCTCCAATAGCAGCTGCATTCTCTCCCATGCCAAGGAATAGCATTGGATCTGGAGGTTGGTTAGCGCTTCTTTTCCCTTTATTACACCCCTGACCATTTCTCTTTATCCTCCATTACGATACAAAATACAACAAAACGACAACAAAAAGCCAGTTTGTAAGCTCGCACTATGAGATGCAGTTAGCTAGAGTTCACAGAACTACTCTTTATTCCTAGAGAGTTTAGCTTTTGACTCATTCTCATTCTTTCCAATCTATCTATGTTTATCATATTTCTTGGTCATTTCAATAGACCCACATGTAATCCAGGTCTCTCAACTCCTTAACTCATTCAATGATCCTGAGCTCCTCACTTCAGCAAGACACCCTCATGACTAATTTGTTGGTACTAATAATTACACTTCCTACATAACCTCATTTTTAAGCGTCCAACTCACTGATCACAAGTTTCCATTTTTCCAGCTTATTCTTTGAGTGTCCACGTTCCAACAACGCTTCCACCTAACTGGCACCAGAGATTCACTGATCCCACTATCTTTTCTTTACCCTCTCACCTCTTTCTTTCTTCAAGTTAGATCCATGATCCATTGTGATCATTATGATAATGGCTTCCTTTCACGCCACTCATCGTTTGCTCTTCTCTCTCTTCTTAGTACTCAACAGACAAAACCTCAGGCCCAGTTAAACCCAACACTTTCTGCTTCACGCTTGTGCTCTTTTAGTTGAACATAGTTGAAGAAAAACTCACAATTTATTCAACTGGCCTCAATTAAATCAATCATTCCTAACTTTCAGTGGACCATTAGTGCTATCTGTCAATCTCACAGCTTTCCTATTGTCCAATAATTTTCTCATACTGGGAAATTGGATAGACTCCTATGTCAACATTTCTAATCTCACCTCAAACCTCAGTGTAACTTCCACCCTCCACATTCTCAGCTGATGACTTGAGTTCCTATTTCTCACAGAAAATAGACACTAGATAGAGAACGTGGACATCATCCCACCTACATTTTTACTGACCTAACTGTATCTCCACATTTATACCGTGGCTTCCTTCCCCTTGCTATAGATGAACTGTTCTTACTCTTGTCTGAAGCCACTTGCAGAGTGGAACTTATATTTTCTCATCTAATCATGTTTATTATTCTAGCATTTGTCCTATATTATCATTTTTTCCTTTCTCATTGACCATTCCCATAAGAATACAAATATACGGAAAAGGGACATGTGTCAAAGCAAGGAGGCAAAATATTGTATAATATGTTTTTTTAAAAGCTTGTATAAGTCAACCAACTGGAATATAATTTGCGTGACAAAGATTACACAAAAACAGAAGTCACATTATGAAGGAGCTGGGTAAATTTTTGTTGGTCAGCCAATTAACTTTATCTCATTTCATTTCTTCTTTTTCTTCATATATTTCCCTCCAAAAATGATGTAGAGAGTAGGAATTATTTGACTACTATTTAGAGCTATGGTTGTAGTTCAGCTTTTGGTTTAATATACAATGGATAATTTCCATTTACAGATATCTTTTTATACTGTCAGAAACTATAGTTATTTCACCATTGATGTCTATGAGTTTGTAAATATTACATCAAAAAATAAAAATTATTTTATCTGAGGTTTAATCAACGTATTTAAAGTATAATTTATATCTCATTCTGCTTAATGTCACATAATAAATATAATGATTGACTACTATAACAGAAAATTTCTAGAAAATTAATTTTGAACGAGAGATAAATTGCAGGGCTAGCCCTATGTTTTTTCAATAAAATAAATATTATTTTATGCTTAAGTATCATGTTATGGTAGCAATTGTGGAAATGTGAATTAGGACTACATATATGACAATAGTAGTTAGAATGGTAAATTTCCTGGAGCATCATAATTTATTATATTTACGTGGAAAAATGCCTTTGTTCTAGGAGAATTACTGAAATAGTTCAGGAAAAAAAAGATATTTGAATCCATTATGGTAAAATGTTAGCAAAATATGGGGTGTTTATTGTATTATTCTTACAGATTTCATATAAATTTGGAAATTTTAAAAATAAAATTGGGATAAATAAAATTAAAGAACTAGAAGAATGGGATTTATTTTTAGTTAATTTCTTTAATAAAAAGATTTTTATATATATCCAAAGTAAGACAATATAAGATTTATTCAAATGGTTTATTTTTGTGTGTGTTAAAGAAAATCTTAATTAGTAATCTCCTGTCATTTATGTAACAAATTTTTATTTATCCTTATGCCATTGCATATGTTCCCTATGTTTATTTAACACCCATCCAGAATTAGATTTGAGGTAAGTTTTCAACTTACTCATCATTGTCTATATCTGTGAATATAGAAGTATTTCTTTACTCAAGTCACCTCATAGAGATGTATGGCTGACCTCAGAACACATTTTCTAAGCCTTTATTGTCCACTTCCTAAATCTGCTTGTGTGCGTGACATTTCATTTCTGGCTATGTTTCTATGTTGTGTTTATTTTTTATTATCAAAATTATTTGTTTTAAATCTAATAAAAACGAGAAAAAATTATGCTTGCTTATAAAAACATGATATTTTTAAAAACCTATTCTTTTTTTTTTTTTTTTTTTTTTTATTTATTTATTTTTCCCTCAAAGCCCCAGTAGATAGTTGTAGGTCGTAGTTGCACATCCTTCTAGTTGCTGTATGTGGGACGTGGCCTCAGCATGGCCAGAGAAGCCGTGCGTCCGTGCGCGCCTGGGATGCAAACCCGGGCCGCGAGCAGCGGAGTGTGCGCACTTAACCGTTAAGCCACGGGGCCGGTCCTAAAAACCTATTCTTAAGCATATTTGGATTTGATTTTTGGAACTTAAATATTATTCTAGGAAATTATTATTGTCAAAAACAATAATATTCTCCTGCTTTAGAATGTGTTTTACTTCATTTAAGATTTGTATATATTAGCACTATATAAATGGAATTATTCAGTTTAGCTCAATGTCCATTTTTGACAGCCTTATTAGGATAAATTTACATACAAAACAAGTCAACCATTTAAAGTATACAATTCAGTGGTTTTTACTATACTCCAGAGTTGTGCAACCATCACCGCAATTTAGGATATTGTCATCATCCTAAAAAGAAACCCCATACCCATTAGCAGTAACTCCCCATTTCCATTCCTCCCCCTCCAAACCCAATCCATAGCCCTAGGCAGTCATTAATCTACTTTTACTTAGCATAATATTTTCAAGGTTTATCCATGTGGTAGCACGTTTCAGTACTTCATTCCCTTTTATTGCTGAATAACATTGCATTGTGTTATCCATGTATCAATTGGTGGACATTTGGGTTGTCTCCACTTTGGGGCTATTATGAATAATTTGCCTGTGAGCATTTGTGTACAAGATTTTATGTGAACATATTTTTTCATTTCATTTGGGAATGGAATTTCTGTGTCATATGGTATCTCTTTGACATTTTGAGGAACAGTCAAACTCTTCTCATAGGTACAACATATTTTCACAAGAGTGATCAGATAAACTATTATTATATAATTAATTAATCAGTTATTTTAAAAGGGTGTCCTTGAGTGCAGGGACTTAGACTTATTCAAATTTATTCCCAGGAACACTTTTGTTTATTAATCATAATTGCAACTATAACCTTAAAATATTTCTTAGCTTAAAACAACTTATCCTTTGCAATTTTTATTATTTTATGCTTTGGGGGGTCAATATTTACTTCCAATTATTGACTTTTAGAAAGCATCTCAGAATCTTATACTGTTTATAGCCAAGAAGCTAATAGGTTAGGAAAAAATCTTTAAATTAGGATTTCAAAAATATCGAGCAATTTGACATTTTTTTCCATATATTTGACAACTTTTTCCTAGATTATAAACACAAATAAATTAAAGGAGTTCATATTATTAAGGACATTAGAAAGAGCTTTGCTCTCAAATTAGTCTTTTTTGTGCATGGAAAATACATTGGCCTTCCTTTGGCCTTGAGGGATACACGTGTATCTTAATAACCATAAAGAGATTAATTTACTATATTATGCTCTTCAGCATTATCCTTTTAAATTCTGTTTTATGTGGTGTATTCAAATGAAATGTGATCAAATAGAAGCTTTGAAATTAAGAATTTTAAATATCCTCTTCTCCTTCCCAAGTAACAAACTGGCTATAAAAGCAAGTCTCTGTATTAATTTGGAAACGAACAAGGACTTTGGAGTTATATCCACATTGGTCCCAGGCTGCTGTTGTATTAATTATTAGATAGATTAACTACACACTGAGCTGGCGCTTTTCATTAAACAGCTGCTAAAACACGAGGGATGAATAAGGCCTTGTGCTTTAGCTTCATGCGTGCATGCTGAGGCTGTTTAATATGCTTTAATAAGCTACCGTTTTCCATGCAGATAAATTTCACTTAGTTGGAGAATGTTCTGAGATGCCATAGGTCGGGACTTATCAATGTCTGTTGTCAACTTTCAAATAACAAAAATGTCAAACATAGGTACCTACTTAACTTTCTAAATTCATATTAAAAATATTTTAATTAAAATTTAGATAGTGTAAGTAAAGAAAATAAATACATCATGATATCAATAACCAATAAAGATAACCAGTAAAGGTCAAATGAGGCCATAAGGGTGGGTCCCTGACCAATAGGATTAGTTTCCTTATAAGAAGAAACGTCAGAGTACTCAAGCTCTCTTTTCTTCCACATGCATGCACCAAGAAAAGACCATGTGAGGACATCGCAAGAAGGAGGCCATTTGCAAGCCAGAAAGAGATCTCTCACCAGAAACTAAATCAGCTGGAACCTTCATCTTGGACTTTTAGCCTCCAGAACTGTGAGAAAATAAATTCCAGTTGTTTAAGACATGAAAAGTCTATGGCATTTTGCTATTGCAGCCCAAGCAGACTAATACACAATAAAAAGATGCAGAACCTCCATAGACTCCAAATCAAATAATCAGGAAATGTGTGATCCAAGCAATGTATAGTTTTCCTTTAAAGCACATGTTTTGTTCCATATAGCACAGTTCCAAAAAATTTCTGTAGCTACTATCATTCTTAGTGATGAGGAATTGGATGCTTTCTGCCCAAGATAGAGAACAAGTCATGGATGTCCCCTTTCATCATTCCTATTCAACACTATAATGGAAGAGTCCTAGCTATTGCATTAAGGCAATACAAATAAATAAATTTTTCCTTGAGCTTCCGTGTTGTGTATTTAAAATTCTGCTGAACAGACACAGCTAAACTCCCACAGGAGCCTCAATCTTGTCATCTCTAATCCTGAACTTACTTTCTTCTCCCCCAAATCGTCCCCTTTCTTATTTATTTCCTGTCAAAATTCATGACATTGTTATCGTCCCACTCACCTTGACTCTTTCTTTTTCCTTTCTTTCTTATCCATTCAACTAGCCAATTTTATTAGCTAACTATATCTTAAATCCGCCTTGACCTCCATAATGAACACTTTATTATCGCTCCATAAACTATCAAAGTAGGCTACATTTTTTTAAATATTAGCATTAAATACTGGATACTTACAAAAGAAAACGCATAATGTATAGCTTGAGCTTATATTGTACTTACTCTTCCAATTTAATTTGGATGAATTCACAAAGAAATGCCTGCTTGATGAAAAGGAAAAGGAAGAACAACAAAGACATGCTCCCAGGCAGAGATATCTGGATGCTGATAACTTCCCACCACTTACTCTATTCTTCTGTAACTTCATGAATGGAATAGATCCACTTGCACATATGCATGTAGTGATAATTCTCACCATTGTCAGTACATGATCATTTTAATAATTTCTATTATACAGGTAATTGATTTGTACCACAAGCCACACTCTTGCAGGTCTATTTTCTCTCTTTTGTAATACAGAAGCTGGAAAAAGGAGGGCATTTTATGCCTATGGGTTTATTTTATTTTATTTTTCTTTCATGCAAAGCTGGTTGATAACTGTGACATTTCAACCAAAGACTTATTATTATCTCATTAGTACTAAATCTCTAAATAATCAAACAAACAAGTATTAAATGCCCTAGAAGTTCACCAGCTCTATTTATATTCCAAACTTTATAAGATTCTCAGATCACTGTTGCTAGTTCTAAATTAATATATTTCACATGCAAAACAGATACATTGGAGTATTTTAATATTATATCTATTTATCCATCTCTATGGAAAATTACTTGAAAGACATAAACTACCAAACCTCACACAAGGAAAAATAGATAATCTGAATAGACCAATATCTATCAAAAAATTGGGTCAATAATTAATAACCTCCTAATTAGAAATCATCAGATCTAGAAGAAATAATAAGAATTTTCTAAAATTTCTTCCAGAGAATAGAAGCAGATGGAACACTTCATAACTCATTTTATGAGGCTGGTATTACCCTATTACCAAAACCAGATAAAGCCATTATATAAAAGAAAACTACAGATCAATATCTCTCATAAAAATAAATGTAAATATCTTCAACAAAATATTAGCAAATAAAGCACAATAGTGTATAAAATAAACATATGCTACAGTCATCTGAGATTTATTCCAGTATGTAAGGCTGGTACAACATTTGAAAATAAAATAATGTAATCCTCCAAAACACTAAGCTAAAGATGAAAAATCATATGATCATATCAATTGGTACAGGAAAACATTTTGAAAAAATACAAAGTCCATTCATGATAAAAACTCTTAGCAGGGCCGGCCCCGTGGCTTAGCGGTTAAGTGCGCGTGCGCTGCTACTGGCAGCCCGGGTTCGGATCCCGGGGATGCATCGATGCACCACTTTTCTGGCCATGCTGAGGCAGCGTCCCACATACAGCAACTAGAGGGATGTGCAACTATGACAGACAACTATCTATGGGGGCTTTGGGGGAAAAAAAGGAGGAGGATTGGCAATAGATGTTAGCTCAGAGCCGGTCTTCCTCAGCAAAAAAGGAGGATTAGCACAGGTGTTAGCTCAGGGCTGATCTTCCTCACATAAAAAAAAAAAAATTTTGGCAAACTAGGAATAGTGAAAAACTTAGTTTGACAAAGACATCTACAAAATAAAGAACACCTACAAAAAATTCTGTAGCTCCTATCATACTTAGTGATGAGGAACTGGATGCTTTCTGCCTGAGATAGAGAACAAGTCATGGATGTCCTCTTTCATCATTCTTATTCAACATTGTAATGGAAGAGTCCTAGATATTGCATTACAGCAATACAAATGACTAAAAGGTGTGCAGATTGGGAAGGAAGAAATAAAACTGTCTCTGTTTGCAGATGACATGACTTTATGTAGAAAACGCTAAAGAATTGACAAAAGTTTTCAGGATACAAAGTTAACATACAAAAGTGAAATGCTTTCCTATATAGCAGCAATGAATAATTGGCATTTGCAATTAAAAACACAATATGACTTATAATAGCACCAAAGAATAAAATATTTATATATAATTTTAACAAAATATAAGGCCTATATGTGGAAAACTACAACACTGATGAACTACATCAAAGAAGATCTAAATAAATGAAGAGATATCCATGTGCATGGATAGAAAGACTCAATATTGCTAAGATGTGAATTCTTCCAAACTTAGTTTATCGATTAAAGTCAATCCCAATCAAAATTCCAACAAACTCTTTTACAGACATTAATGAACTGATCCTAAAGTTTATATGGAAAGGCAAAGATCAAGAGTAGCCAACACAAAACTGAAGAACAACACTTGAGGACTTATATTACCAGACTTCAAGACTTACTATAAAGCTACAGTAATCAAGACAACACAAAAGTGACCAAAAAAACTAGACATATAAATCAATGGAACACAATAGGGAGCCTAGAAATCAACTCATACAAAGTGAATGGAGAAAGCATAGTCTTTTCAACAAATGGTGCCGTAGTAATTGAACATTCATATGCAAAAGAAAAGAAAAAAGAAAAAAGAATCCAGACACAGAATTTATGCCTTACAAAAAAAAAAAAAAAAACACTCAAAGTAGATCATAGACTTAAATGTAAAACACAAAACTATAAAACTTCTAGAATAAAACTTAAGAGAAAATCTAGGTGACCTTGGGTTTAGTATTGATGTTTTAAACACAACAACAAAAGCACAATCCTTGGGAGAAGAAAATCGACGTTAGTTTTGCTAAAATTAAATTTTTTTACTCTGTGAAAGACCCTGTTAAAAGAATGAAAAAACAAGTCTAGGAGAAAATATTCTCAAAACACATATCTGATTAAGGTGTCATATCCAAAATATAAAAGAATTTATGTAACCCAATAATTAGAAAACAAACAGCCCAATTAAAAAACAGACAAAATACTGCAAAAATGAGCTCATCAATGAAGATACACAGATGATAATAAGGATATGAAAATTTTCTCAAAATCATTTGGCATTAGAAATAAAAACAAAATTGAGATACAAATGTATTAAAATGGCTAAAACCAAACAAAAACAAAAACCCACAACATCAAATGCTGTTGAGATGGACAGCAGTAGGAACTCTCATTCATTGCTGGCAGAAATGGGAAACGGTACAGTCCTTTGGAAGACACTTGGGCAATTTCTTACAAGCACAAACAGTCTTACCATATGATCCAGCAATTGTGCTCCTTGTTATTTACCCAAAGGAGTTGAAAAACCTGCATGCAAATGTTCACAGCAGCTTTATTCATAATTGCCAAAATCTAGGAGCAACCAAAATGCCCTCAATAGGTGTATGCATAAACAAATTGTGGTACATCCGTACAATGGAATATTATTCAATGATAAAAAGAAATGAGCTATCAAGAAAAGAAGAGATGAACCTTAAATGCGTATTTTGTGTGTGTGTGTGTGTGTATGTACCAGTCATCTTTTATTGGGTCCTGAATTAGGATATGAAAGGATTCAAGGGTGCCGGGCAGAGGCCATGGTCAGGAATGCAGAGTGCACCTCCACACTGGGCTCTCTTCAGTGGTACTTGTGTAGCCGCTCGTGTTAGAGTTCCTTGTAAGAACGGCAGGAATTGAAAAGCTCGTAAGCTGCCAGCACCCGAGAAACTTCAGCAACGCTTCCTTTCTTCACATTGATATACTTATTGTAGTACCTATAGTAACCTCTTTGAAATGGTCCAGCAATGCCTTTACAGGTGAAATCCTGCATCAGTATCCAGGTTGGCAGCTCCCCTATTTTGACATCCAGGAGTTTCTTCTCCTTCACTGGTACCACTGACACCATCTTGGAGTCCTGGGTGTCTGCTGTCTAAAATGCATATTTAAAAAGACAGCCTGAAAAGCCTGTATGATTCCAACCTTATGACATTCTGGAAAAAAAACTGTAAAGACAGTAAAAGACACCAGTGGTTGCCAGCGATTTAGAGGGAGGGTGGGAAGATTGAAATGGGTGAACCACAGAAATTTGGGGGAGAAGCCATGAAACTATTCTGAATGATATTGTAATGGTGGATACATAGCATTATGCTTCTGGCAAAGCTCCTAGAACTTTGCAACACAGAGTCAACTTTAATGTATGTAAATTTTAAAAAATCAAACTTTTTTTTTGCTTGAATAAATTGAATTAGAAAAATCATTTATATGTTTGAGGAATCCCAGGAAGGAATACAGAGTATGACAAGATAATCTAACTATATTACAAATGAATGAAATATTCTTAGGGAAGTGAGCATAAAAGGTGCTGACCAAGTAACTTCCATAATGAGTGGAATCTTTAAGACTAAAGGTAAAGACGCTGCACATAAACTTTGTACTCTAGTTGATAAAGTATTTTATTTCCTATGGAACTATAAGTTAACAATTCTGATACAGCTATACATGTATACTGGAATTATATAATTAAGTAATCAGATAGTAGATGATGGGTGCCAATTTTTTCACCATTAGCCTGAGAGTTTCCAGATAAGTAAAGGGAGGAGTCTAGTATGATCCATGTGGTAATGGTTTAGAGTTGGCAAGATCAATATGAACTCATGTTTAGCTTAATACAGATATAGATGGTTGCATATAGAAATATCTACAGAGATATAAATATATATATACATGTTAGTATGCACAAATAATTTAAGTTGATATTCCTCCCTCAAGGAGGAGAACCAAAACTTCCTACTACTTAAATGTGAGCTGTTACTTCTTTCCAAAGAGTACAGTATGAAAAGGGGAATAAAGGGTAATTTTAAAGTGTAGAAATCTGAGAAACACTGTACCATCCTTGACATTGATCAAGGTCAATATCAACATTAACAGATCATGTTGGTAGTTGGTATGCTTGATATGAAGTGATGGAATTGGGAACTTAAGTCTGTGGTCTTCCTCCTGAAAAGCTACAATCCCAGTCTAATCACAAGGAAAACATCAAACACATTTCAATAAAGAGGCGTACTACAAAATAAATGACCAGAATATGTATAAATATCAAGATCATCAAAAACAAAGAAAGTTTGAGAAATTGTCACACCCAACCCAAGAGGAGCCTAAGGACACCTGACAACTAAATGTAATTTGCTCTCCCTGATGGAATTTTGGAACAGAAGACGACATTAGGTAAAAATTAAGGAAATGTGAATAAAGAGATGACTTTAACTTTTAAAAAAAGTTAATGGTACTACATTACTAATTGCTTAAATATAATATGATCTTGAGAATCAATATTCAGTCCCAAGATGCATGTTTTCCATAATCATCATCAAAATACTTATTATTTATTTTACTGTAACAACTTTTTGTGTGTGTGAGGAAGATTAGCCCTGAGCTAACATCTGTTGCCAGTCCTCCTCTTTTTGCTGAGGAAGGTTGGCCCTGGGTTAACATTCATGCCCATCTTCCTCTACTTTATATGTGGGATGCCTGCCACAGCATGGCGTGATAAGTGGTGTGTGGGTCTGCACCTGGGATCTAAACCAAACCGGGGCCGCCAAAGCTGAGTGCATGAACTTAACCACTACGCCACGGGGCTGGCCCCTATCTTACTGTAACAAATTTAGATAAGGATAAGAGATAGTTATAGCCTTCAGTGAAATCATATTAGTTTTTTTGCCAGTGAATATATATATTTTACTGTCAACACGTAAAAGGTATAAAAAAGAATAAAGCTGGACTATTTATTGAGCATCTACTATGAATCAAGTCATATATATGTATACACACACAAACTATACATATATACATATAACATAAATCCAAACTCATATCAGCCTTAAAGCAGTAGGCATTATTATTTCTATGTCCTAGAGAGATTATGGGATTGCCCAAGATTATTACTAATGTTTGTTAAAGCCCAAACTTACACACAAGCATGATTATTTCCAAAATACAAAATATAATCTTCATTCTAGAGTTAACAAAGAAAATATCAACATATTTTCTAGAGCTTCTATCAGCTTCTTGAGCTTGCGAGTTTCAGGTGTACTGCTGAGTAGGTGCTTAAAATAGGATACATTTAATAATATAATTCTCTTCCTGAACTCATTGTCCTTAATTCTGTTTTCTAGTATTGATGTCTCAAAAGACAACTAGAAAAAAACCTCTTGATTATGAAAATCTTAATTTATCAGATTTATTGACATAAGGGAGAAAACCATCTTGACAGAGTCTTATAGTCTAATGTCTCTATATGGGGGAAATAAAGAAAGGATTTATAGAATTTTAAGATATATGTGAGGTAATTTTGAGGCAGATTTTATAAAGTAGTAAACTGCTTGAGATTGGACAGCGTTCATGGCAATAATAGCTTTGAATTGGTGGGCAAAGAAAGTCAAAGATCTTTAAGCAAGTCTTTACTAGCAAGCTTTAATCTTAGTATGTCATATATTTAGAATGTTTGCTGTCTTACCTTTCAGGGCAGATATTTCCGAGAGCAAGCAGCTGGGTTCCTGCTTGGACTAAATGTATTTTAATATAGAGACGAGGAAGTACACAGTGACGGGAATTGTGATGGTTCTATTTCTCACCATATTTATTATGCTGTTCTTTCCTTTTCGACTGCAAGAGAAACAAAACAAAACAATGTATCTGGGGAAATAGGTTGGACATAGACATGGGATAAATTCATAAATTGTAGGAAGAATTAAGAAGTGAATTTTTCATCTAACATTTTATTATGAAAATATTCAAATATACAGAAAAATCGAAAGAATTTTGCAGTGAAAATTCATATACCTACCACGTATATTTCATAATGAACACTGTATCATACTTGCTTCTAGCCATATGTCTATAAACCCACTATTCATCCATCATTCCATCCTATATTTTATGTTTTTTATTCTCTTCAAAGCAAGTTGTAGACATAATGTGACATTTTGAAAATTAAAAAAATTAAAAAGTTTACCTTTGCAATGTCAGTGTAGAAAATTTGACCAGAAACACAGAGTTAACAAGAGGTCATACACAAAAGAGCATAAGTGGAATGCAAAAGACAAATCCTTCCAAATGAGATGAAGAAATCAGCAAGAGCTTCTCCACAGGTCCTTAATACACACAGTCCCAGGATCTATCTTGGCCTAGATACCAAAAATATATATGTACACACTGACAATCTTTTAGGAAGAAGATTGAGAACATTAATAAAATAATACTCTGTGCTAAAATATTTTAATAGTTCTTATCCTTTGAAAAAAGTGTATGCAGGGATTTTTTAACATATTTCCGATATAATCCTACCAGAAACCTTTCCAAGTATGTATTATTATCCATATTTTATTTAGGAGAGAACTGATGTTTAAAATATTTAACACATCCTCAAGGTAACAGAGCTAGTAACAGAGCTTGAGTTGAGAATCAAACCCAAATCATTAGTCTGTGTTAGGTACATGCCGTAGCTTCTTCTCTCTTAACCAAGAGGGATGAGTTTCGGCAAAACATAAACTATAGTTTAAAAATCCATAACACATAAAGATTTCTTAAAAATTTAATTTTAAAAAACCACACTATCTCTCCCCTATACACCAAATCTGAGGCTGCTTATGTTTGTGTTCAATTTGTAATTTCTATCTTTGCTTCCTGCTCCTGTTTTTCTTCTTAAAATGACTTTCACTCCCATTATTTCTTATAGTTAGAATTTATTATTTCTCTTATCTAAATGCCAGTAGTTTCCTAGGTTACAGCTAAATTCTGTGTAAGTACCACAACATTGTAATCAAAACTTCAATTATCTGTATTTGCGGCCTCATCGGTTCAGTTAAATAATGTTGTCTATACTAAGTGACAAATATCTGTATTCATATGACCTATATAGTAAAAACTCATAGCATGACCTTGAATATGTTTTGGGATATGTATGGGACAGCTTACATATTCAGTAATATTCTAAATTGATTTTTTTTCTTCTAGAATCTTCAGTTAGAATACTATACCAAGTCAATTGAAGCACTCTCTCTTTATGGGAATGTTGATTTCTGTTTCCATTAAATTTATGGAAGAAAGGAAAATGTTAAAATTGTGGCATAAAATCTCCAGAAAACCATCTCAAAATTTCATTCTATTCTATGAGTATAATCATTTCTTATGCCTTCTTGACAAAAGATATAAAGGTACCACATTATTTGCTTGGAGTTTTTGTTGCAGAATTCATTATTCTGGAGCTACTAATCATTCGTTTCTAGATAAATAGCTAATTAGAGCAGGTACAAATTTGGGAAGTATTTTCTAATTAAAAACTGGGGCATTAACATATCTATATTAGAAAATTTCAATCTATTTTTATTTTTGTAAATAAATGCAATATTTCTAATAATATTCATAAATATTCAAATTTATTTTGGATCGATAAATTCATTTAGGTTTGTTAAGAGATCATTTTGTTGAGGAATTGTATATAAAACTTTGCAAATGTTTAAATGGTGGTAACAGCATTTCCATTCTCGAGGGTAGGAATGACTTATTTTATTCCTTCCCACTTTTTTCCTCTTTCTTTTCCTGCTGTACTGAAACAATTTTAATTATGAAGGGTTGACTTTTTGAATAGACAGTTACTTTTGCAGTGTAATTTGAAGGGAGATAGGATAAATGAGTATTAACTAAATAATGTCTTTACCACAATGCCTGAAAATTCCATATTTTAAGTTTTAATTTTTTAATTCAACAAATCTTCATTAGGGGCCACTAAGCACTTGGCATAACATTATGTGCTAAGCTTGCAACTGTGTCTAAGACAGACAAGATCTATCGCATCGTGGTGCTTGCATTATAGTGAAAGAAGACAAGTAAAAGCAAATAGACAAAAATATTACAGTGTGTATAGAATCCTCTTAAGGAAAATAAAGAAATAAACAAAAGCAGGACATTGCCATTGAGAGTAGCAGGAAGAACTTAAGATTGGATGGTTGAGATTGGCCTTGCCAAGGTGATATTTAGATTAAGATCTGATAGGTAATGAGGCTGTCAATCAAAACTGGGAAAGGGAAGTAAATATTAGGGTAATATTTAGTAATAATTACTAATATTTAGTAATATTTATTAGAAACTGATGGAAAGTTTATAGAGCAGGAACGTAACAGGAGTAGGGTGAAAATTGTATGAGATGATGCATTTGGAAAGGTGGGCAGGAGCCATGTGATCAAAGCACAGTAGGCAACAACACTGTTTAATTTTTAGACATTGTAAACATTTTATTCTAAGTGCAGTGTGAAGCCATATCTATGCTTTACATGATCTTTGCACAGACACACAGAAAATTCATGTAATCCTAAAATAAGATCTTTTCCTGACTCACTATTATCATTTGTGAATCAGCTAATTGGTTTTTCTATTGAGATCATGGAAATATTGAGAGAGGGAAGAGAGATGGAGGACAAATGTTACTGAGAAGAGTGATGGGTGGAAAAGAAAATTTCCCTACTTTGAAATTCTAGCCCTGGCTGAGAGAGCTAATAATATTCTAATAATACAAAAACATCCTGAGCACATCTCCCATGGCTACAAGCAGAACGGGAAATTTACACTTAAAAGTAAATATAAGTTCTATTCCTGCCATACCACAGGGCAACAAGGCACCAGGTGATGAAATGCCAAGACTCTTGTGCCAATGCTCTGTCTCTGTCTAATTTTTCCACAGGATAGATTTCCTTTGAGAATCCTCCTAAGTCAATGATGCTGAGTCGTGTAGCTGCTTCCTAACCACTTTTTTTCTCTCCTCTAAGGAGGTAGAATAGGATAGATGAAAAGAATGGCATTAGGAATCGTAGAGTAAAATTCCTAGCTTCATAGTCACTCCTGGTTTTTATTTGTTTGTTTTCAATTTCACCAATTTTTTTTTAACTTTTGGAGACTTAATATACATATTTTGCTAAGTTGATTTTGAAACTATTTGAGATTGTTGGTGTTCCATAATTGTTTTTTATCTCACCTTATTGTCCTTTCACTCTCATAAGAGACTCCTAAGAAGTCTTGAGTTTGTGTGTGTGTTTTGAGAAAAGGGAAAGAAAAACATTTTATACAAACAAACTAGGATTTTATTGTTTAGGTGTGTATACCATGAGGGTCCTATCTTGAACCTATTGTCTTACTACAGGACACAAGTGTAATTTTCAACGATCTAACAAATAAGAACCCTAGAAATTTCTGACAGTAAGTAGACTACTAACTAAAAAGAAAGTATTCTTTCTGGCCATATATCCTGTAAAGAGTAATACTTGAAACGGACTGTTTTTGAAACTATGTAAGTTGAAGACAGGTCCAACTAGGCCTTGTTCAATTTCTGATGCCAATTTATTGAAGTAATAAAGCTCTTGAGAAAATCATAGGGCTTTGAGCAGCACTAAGGAATTAATACCTGAATCTTAGATAGAAGGATGAAAGTTAAGGAAAACAATTAGGAATTAGCATGCCCTAAATGAAAATTCAAAGGCCCACTTTAGAAAATTGGCTTTGATGTATTTTATTACCTAAGGGTATTACAGTAAAATTTTGGTTAATCAAATTTTATAGTAGTTAAAAGTTCTAACTCTTGAATATAAGAGCTGTGGGTTAGAATCCTGATTTCATCATTTCCTAGACATGGCTTTGGACAATTTCCCTCTCTCTCCGACTCAACTTTATTATCTGCAAAATTAAATTGTCTTGACAAATAAGTGAGTGTGTCATTCATATTATAAATGCTTAATAAATGTTAGTAATTATTAATTTTCACAAAGATCAAAATATTAGAAATACATACAGACATAATTTGGGGATAATATCATAATAATAAAGAAAATACTTTGAAAGTTTGTAATGTGATATGTAAATATACATTATTTTCTTTTTTGAATGAAAAGCAGTTCCAAATAAATAATATTTGAAACATATAAGAAAAAAGTAGATTTTGCTTTGTTCACCAAAGGTGAGTGAAGAGAAGCTCTGCTTATATAAAATGAATCAAAGAGTCTGATAAGTGGGTAGGCAGATATAAGATACAGGAGAAAAAAAGAAAATCTATACATTTTCTCCATTCTAGCAGTAAGCAGTTATAAAGTCTAATTTTTAAAAAATTTACTCCACTCGAAATAAAAATATACAAAATTAGGCAAAAATTTAATAAGACCTACAAGAAGATGTACAAATTTACCAAACTCCAAAGTTGCTAGCAAAAATGGAAATACATAATGTGTTACTGGAGAAGGTAATTTATTGTTGTGAAGATGCCATTTTCTTTCAGATTAATCTACCAATTTTTCATAATACCAATCAACATCATATCAGTATTTTTAAACAAAACTTGAAAAGTATATGCTAAATTTAATATGTATTGAAAAGAATTCAAGAACATCTTGAAAAAAGATAACAGAGAGAGTTTTGCCCCATTGGGTGTTAATACCAATTGTAAGTCCACTGAATTTATAACGCCATAGTATTGCACATAAACTAGTCGATGAATCTTCTCATCTTTTGTAATGTTTTCTAGGGAGATTGCTATGATCAATCTTTTAGTTTATTAATTCTCTCTTAGTGTCTGAGTCTAATTCACTACTTAATACGATGTTTTTTCTTAAATTTCAACAAACATGTTTCTCATTTCTAGAATTTCCATATGGTTGTTTATTAGATGTTTCTCTTCATTAATAAAAGTATATCATTGTTTGCTCATCTATGAGGTTGTAAAAAAATTCTTTAAACATTTTTAACATAGCTGTTTTATAATCTGTATCTGATAGTTCACACATCTGTAGTATTTTGGGGTTTAAATCTATAGTTTTTCATTTCTACTGATGTCTAATACAAGGTAGTTTACCATCAATTCTGCCTGGTGATCTTTGATGTGGACTGGTTATTTTATCTTAATCCGTGGCATTCTTAATTGAGGAAACTCTCAGAAGTGGAAAATTTCCTAATGTTTTTGCTGGAATACAGAAATATTCACCAAACTGGAACTTTTACTAGTCTCATTCAAAGGTATGTGCTAATCCCTGAGTCTCAGGTATAGCTCTCTAATCTTATTGCTGGACCAAGGCAAGACATCCCAATTGCAGTGCTATAATTGCTGTGTGCCCACAAGGCTGCACTGCCCCTCTCTGTGTCCCCCTTGTTCGTGTGTGCCATGAGAGCAATATCTCAACAAGAGGGCTCTATCATACGCATTTCTTCTAATCAGATTCCCTCATCTTATATAATTTTTCCCAGTATTGGAAGCAGATATCTAGTTAGATCCCCTCTTATAGTAAGAAAAATAATATATAGGCATATGTTTATTCTTTGTGGATTTTTATCTCTTTAGGTTTTAAATTTAAATTTATTTTTTATTTTTATTAATGTTTACAACTACTTCTCAATTTTTATTGTTATCATAGATTGATTCATGTACAATTTCCCTTTTTGGAACACATAGGTTTTTTTCTTTGTGATTTTATATAAAATTATTTTTATAAATAGCAATGTTAGTTTAAAATATATGTTTATGATAGGCTAATAAATCTGATTGATATCATTTAAGAATCTAGACTGATTTTTTTGTGTGTATGAGGAAGATCAGCCGTGAGCTAACATCCGATGCCAATCCTCCTCTTTTTGCCAAGGAAGATTGGCCCTGGGCTAACATCCGTGCCCATCTTCCTCTACTGTATATGGGACGCCGCCACAGCATGGCTTGACAAGCAGTGCAGTCAGTGTGTGCCCAGGATCCAAATCTGCGCACCCTCGGGCCACTGAGGCAGAGTGCACGCATTTAACCACTGGGCCACTGGGCTAGCCCCAAATCTAGACTGATTTTAAGGCTTATATTCCAATATCTGTTTATATTTTTACTTCATTGAGCTATTAGAAATGTAACTAATAAAATTAAAGAAAGAATTTTCCCCAATTTTGTATATTTAGAACTTTTATTATTCATTTTAATGCAAAGATAATTATTGCAATAAAATTTTGAAGTTATATCATAAGTATAAATTTTATCCTTTGTCATTATAAAATGCCATTTTAATATCATGATTCTTGGATTCAGTTTTTGATATTTATTTGCCACATCTTTATTTTAGGTATGTATCTTATAAATTCTAGTCAGTAAGATATTGTTGTTCAATCTGTAATATTTTTTCTTTTTAATATAAGAATTTACAATGCAATTATTTTAAGATCTGCTTATTGTATGCATGAATTACTGAATATCAGTTTTAAGTCTTTATTTACAATGACTAGTAAAAATTTAACCCATAAAAAAAGTAAAAGTCTAGGTAGTTTATATTAATACATAAATTTGAGACTTGAATACAGAAAATGCACAAATAAAAAGCCCCATTGGGAAATGTTCAAAAAGAAAAAGCATAAAATAGCATGTTGGAAATAAGATCACACATACGTCAGAAAAATAATGACTTAAGCATATTAAAATATTTTGCTTATGTTAACTGAAAATAAAATCTTGTAGGCTTGTTATAAGAGTAAAGTTATACACAGTACGTAAAATATTTTCAAATATATAAAGCACTATGTATATAAATAATTATTAATATTTTACTTCCTCTACAATTTGTCTGATGGGCTGAATAACACATTCTTAGAATAGCTTACTAGTGCATACAGGCTAGTTTTTTTCAGTGTGATTATAAATGAAAGCATGTTGCACTAAAAGTTTCATAAACATTTTTTATAAGAACATTAACCATCTTTCTTGCCTCTTTATTATATTTAGCTTAATTAGTAGAATTTTATGTATTTCATTTGAACTCCCAATAGCCACTAAATTTCATCTCTGTGTTAATTTTTTACAAATATTTTGGGAATCCACATTAAATTAGGGAAGCGTATCATGTGGATTTTCTCATTTGTAATGGTAATAATATTATCAACTAATACCATCAATAGTAACTACTAGCAAGTTTTCTAATTCCTATTCAAAGTGCTGCCTTAAAATAGATTTAATAATCCTCTTCCTCAAATATGTCAGGATCAAAGCAAAAGATGGAAGGATTTTTGAAAATAACATTGGTAAATATTTACTACTTTTCTTGATCCTGAAGAATCTCTAAAAGAGCTAAAGAACTTATACAAAGCAAGCCACTAAAAGGATTTTATTTGCCTCCATTAATGTCTATTCTGAAAGCTGTTTATTTGCCCTTGCATTTTGGCATCTCAAGAGAGCCATTAAAGCATTTGGGGTAATCATAAACATTATTGACAGGCAATAACTGCTTTTGAAAATATCCATCCAAAATTACTATAATAATCTCATTTGCATTACAATAGAGCTGCTTAAACTCTCAGACTATTTAGAGAAGAGAAAAAATGTGTTCCAAGCATTGTTGCTCCATAGATGATATTCTATTTGATACTAATTTTATCTCAAGGTGGAATATTGTAAGGGATTTGTATAGAAAACTTAACACGTAGAAACTAAAATTCTATTTATAAAATCTGTCATCTCTATATCTGACAAGGCTTGAGTACCAGCAACAGGAAAAGTACTATCTTTTCTCTTTATTCATCTTAAATATCTTTCATTTTTCTCACCTTCCCAACTGTTCTGTTTTTTTCTTACACTTCCAGCACGGCTTTAATTTCTCTTCAACCAAATTTATGTCACGTACACTTTACCCTCAATTAAACCCTTATTTCTCTTCCTGATACTAATCACCTATAATTAGTATTTTTATATTTTCTTCTATTAGAGGTTACATGTCCTAGAGTGCATTTCTTTAATAACTGACATAATAAAAATGTCTTCTAAATTCTACAAATGTCTGCATTATTAACCTATCAATATTGTCATTTTAATGCAATCAAGAAAATATAATAAAGAGAAAAGATGAAAATATTCAAATTGCTAGTTAAAACAGTCAAATTATACATGATTTTTTGAAGACACAAAAATATAGCATAGGCCAAAGCATTACAACTGTGAGAACCAAGGCCTCTAATACCACAGAATCTAAGATGACAGGGAAGGGAAACACATGTGATAAGGGGCAAATTCGGCTTCAATTCAAAGCTTCTCAGACAAGCGTATACCAGCTATTAGGCGCACAGCCCACATAGCAGGCATTTGTTGAGCTCATATGTCTTTTTTTTTTGAAGTATAGCGTACCAATCTCAGAATGTGTGCACTAGGCTGGCACCTTAGCTGAGAAATCAATGGATTATTCTACTTTTATACTACAGTGGCTGTCTCACATGTGATGGTGTAAATCATTAAAAACTAAAGCAAACCAAACAAACAAAAACAGTGAATCCTGTGGTCATTAGCTCATTGCTATAACTCCCTTGACAAAAGACGTGTCTGTCCTTTGGCCCAAGGCATGTTATATGACAGCATTTCAATACATTGGGCATTCTGTAAACTGTCTTGGGTGGTGGTGCTGGCTGAGGTACTGAAGGCAGAGAAGATAGTATCATACGCAAATATACACGGATTCTCTTAAAGATGAATTGCTACACCTACACGATTGAGGAGGTCCAACTAGTTAATTGGTCAACCAGAAAAATATTGCCCATCTAGGGATTAGTATCAGTCTCTCTTCCTGGCAGATTGGGTCCATGATGGCCATAGCTAGATCAGCCTTGATAAGAGTTAGCCATGTTTTAGAGTTCATCATCCCCGCTACCTGTTCATGAGCCCACTGCTCCCATACTGGGGGTAGTTGAGAGAGAGAAGCAGATTGAAGTTCATGTGTGAAAATAACCTGTCTACATGGTTATGGAGTGCCTCCTCTTAAGCAAGTGTCTTCTAATAGACATTAACATAAGACACAAAGATTCACATAATTTTACTCACTCCCATCAATAAATTCATATCTCTTCCTGGGACTTTCTTGCTTCTCTGAAATTCCACTCTTGTTTTCTGCAGGTCCCTACAAGAAGTTAGAATAAATCTATCTTTCACAACATTTATCCCTCCATACAACGTAAAACAACTCTACTGCTTAAAATAATGGGATGATTTTCTTTTACCACTGCCCTTCAGGGCTGTCCATGGGCCAGTCTTTAATGCTATAGCCATCCACTCCTGGCTAGCGTCAACATATTGCACTGGCTCATCCTTGGACACAGTTTGAGTCCTTTATTCCTCTGTTCTCAATGGGAATTTTGTCAAGCCTCTAGAGGTATATTGATGGAGAAGCACCAGAGGTATAGAAGTGGGTGACCTGATTACATAATTTCCTTGTGCCTTTGAGACTTGCCATGCTGAAGCCTAATCTTGAATGTATCACTTTCAACCTAAAATGGATTACTGCTGTGCCTGTGTAGCTTTTTGATTCAGTGTATTTTATTAACACTCTGCTCAAAATGAGAAGATCAGGTCACATAGACAATTAGTGTCCATAGTCAGGTTCTCAATTTTTTTTTTTCTGGAGTCCAATATCTTATCAGGAGTTGTTTTTCAAAAGGAAAGTAGTTGTATACCATAGACCTTCCTCCAAAAATCTATGAGTCTATACTGAGACTCTCCTAATGTGGTAGATCAAAGATGTCCACAAAGCATTTTTATCTACCTAAGACACCTCCGGAACCATGGTGGGTCTTATGGCCCATTGCAGGAAAGCCTGTCCTGGAGGCTGGAGTTATTGCAAAGCCCTCTCTTGTTCTAGGCCCCACTTGAAGGCAGTAGCCTTCCAAGTCACCTGTTAAATGAGGCAGAGTAGTATTCCTAAGATCACTGTATGTGCCTCTAAAATCCAAAGAGGACCACCAAACGTTGTGAATCTTCTTAATATGTGATGTGCAGTATCTCTTTTATCTTTGCTTTAGAGGAGATAACAAAATGCCTGGAACCACTGAAACCTAAACAATCTGTTGGCAGGACTCTAAATTTTCATAAGGTTTATTTTTCACCTTCTGGCATGAAATTATCTTATTAGCACATCTAGGTTACTTGAGAGTTTTTGCTCAGCAAGTTCAATTTGCACAATATCGCTAATCTAGAGGACCAGCATGATATTCTCCCAGTTGTCAAGATGATCAAGATCCCTGTCTATAGCTTTGCTAAGTAATGTTGCTATCATCAAGGAACTAGTTAGAAATGTAAAATTTCAGATTCCACCCCAGAACTACCTAATCAGAATCCGCATTTTAACATCTCCAGAGGATTTATATGTACATTAAAACTTAGATGCACTGGGCTACATTATGACGGAACTCAGGAGAGTTAACACAGCCTAGAGGTAAGACAGTGAAAGTACACTGCTATCTTTGGCAGGTAAAAGTGAATTCTTTAAGACCTGCTCTACTGGTGGGTGTGGAGAAAAGGCTTTGTAAAATCTATAGCCACTTACCAAGTGCTAGAGACTGTGTTGCTCTGCTCCAGTAAAGGTAAAAGATCTGACAGAACAATCTATGATTGTTAAGTTTATGTTAGTCAATTGCAATCTCACCATTATCCATCTGGTTTTTGCAAAAGCCAGAAAAGCGAATGGAGCCAGAATACGATGGAAGTCACAACTTTTGTGTGTCCAGGTTTCCTAATGACCATGTTATCTGCCCATTTTAATAATTATGTCCATCTTTCTTCTGATGAATATGCTGCCACCTGGCTTCTGTCATTCCAGAATCACGTAATCACCACTGATGGTAGCATCCAAACCATCAATCCTGGCCTACATGAGATATTCACCACTGAGCTGCCTCCTTCCTGTGCATTGTCCCTTACTTCTGTTAAAGGAGTTCCCTTCCCTTACCATTGGTAAGGAATCAGTCAGATGAGGATACCGTCACTTACATAGTAAATTGATTCTAATATAGACTTCTCTCTGAGTCTCCTGTTATTCGGCGTCTATATGAATTTAGTTAAGTTCCAACACATCATCTAATTTTCTGTACGTCGCGTTCATGTCTGAGTTTCAAGGAGACATCCCAACAAATGAACAGGAATAACTCCAAATGCCCCGACATAATATTGATTCCTTTGTTACAAGTGGGCATTC
This sequence comes from Ceratotherium simum simum, assembly GCF_057802395.1. NCBI lineage: Eukaryota > Metazoa > Chordata > Mammalia > Perissodactyla > Rhinocerotidae > Ceratotherium > Ceratotherium simum. The sequence goes on from NC_141905.1 coordinate 35,645,803, forward strand.
TTAGATCAGTGAGTTCTCCTATAAACAGTCTTATATTTTATTTCCTCTGGCCTAAAACCCTAAAAACCCACACACAGTTCTGTTCATGGTCTGTCACTTCTTGTCTAGTCCTGCAACTACTTAGCCTGTAGGCTATTTCTTCTGGGAGCATAGATTTTCTAGTGTAACCATTCTAAGACTTGACTCTTTTTTTATCTGAAAGCCATGAGTGTCAGTGAAGGCAGATCTTGAGGGAAAAATTGGTGCTCTTGTACGCTCTCTAGTGCAAGGTTTCAAGGGGTGGAGAGGAAGTTCTATTTTGGCAAGATGTTAATCATCGCTTCTACTATCTAGAAGTGGTTTTTTGGGGTTAAACATTCTCAGGCTTGTTAACTGAAATATTTCCATACTTGGTTTAAGAATCCCACTCTCTCACTCCCAGGGCTTTGAAATGTGACACCTTTTGAGACTGCATGTTTAATGTCTTTTTCAGCCTATTACTTTTATGATCAGATCCTGGAACTGATTTTCAGCACAGTGTTCCTAGAGTTAAAAAATGATGAGTCTTTTTTGAAACTACTGCAAAGGCTTCTGCTTTCTATAGCAAGTCTTAAGAATTAACTTCTAGCTTCCAACTTCAAGGATTTCAATCCACCAAACCTTCACAGTTTTTTAAATTATCCTTGTGCCTATACTGATAAAGTGAAGAAGCTAGTTGATATCCCAACCCCAAACTTCTCACATTCACCTCATCCCAATTAACCATAGATGAAAGCTTGAGTAATCATGATGTCACCAAATGACTAGAGCTATTACACACAATTTTTCACCTGCACTCTGGTTTCCCTTGTCTTCAGACAGGAGGACAAACCAACTCCAAAGTCAAGTCCTGAGGGTTTTCTTTTTGGCACTATTCTTGGACCTAGAATCCTAGTCTTCATTTTTCCCAGGAAAAAAAGGCCTCAAGAAAAAGTTACATGTTAACACTTTACAAGGATGGAGGAGAAGACAAGAATGGATAGAGGGATAGCCAATGCAAAGGGAAATATTATTGAGCCAGCCAAATCTCCACAATCAACGCTGCTGCTTGCTGAGTTTTGGTGGGATATCTTCAGAGAAGGCATATGAGAGCAGTGTATCTTGGAATGATCCATTGTGTGTAGGGAAGTCAAACAATTTATCTGCAGGCTTCCTCCTGTTGCTTTTCTCACATTGCTTAAATCCAAATCCTTCTCATAGGTGCCAACTTTCCCGTGATTCTGTGTTGCTAATTTAACCCTTACAAGCAACTTTTTGGACAACCAGAACTTTTGTGCATTCATGCCAGCCAAAGTATAGGAGCAATAGTCTCTCCTTGTTAGTTGGCATCTGTGCATGATGGCAGCAAGAACAGCAGTGGGAGCAGTGGGAACATGCAAGCATTAAGACTATAGGGATGGAATGAGCCTTTGATAAGTCCACTCCAGCCTGGAATCAAGGCAATGAATATTTATTGGCTGTATGCTATATAACACATGTATTATATGCTACACGTACTATATACCATATATTTTGCACATGTACAAGATATTGGATCTAAAGTAATGAATAAGAGATAAATTTACTCTACTTTCATGGAATACAGTGTTAGACTACAAATAAAGATAAGTAATGATAATAATAAGTTATAAATATTATGCTAGAAAAATAAACAATACTCTGGGATCACTCAGATTTAAAGGATCAATGAAGATTTTTCAATAAAACTATATTAAATCAAGAACTGAAAATAAATTGAGAATTAAATAGACAAAGATTATGGTAGAATGGATAAAATTAAACATTTTTTTTTAAGAAAATGGAACAGAAAGCACAAAATATTGAAAATATAAGCAGAAGATATACCACATTGGAAGATTTAAGACATTTTAAAGTGCTTGGGCTTTCAAAAAATGCTTTTATAGTAAAGAAGGGATTTTAAACATAAAAGAGAATATTTTATTGTTGGAGAGATTATTCTGACTTCAGCTGAAGAAAGAATTGAAAAACTTGTGACTAGAGACTAGAGACAAATCACGAGCTTATTGTAAATAATTTAGGAAGGTTAGTGGAATTTTGAAATGGGATTGAGTAAAATGGAGATATTAAAAAGAAAACTAAGAGGTCAAATTCACAGGTTGTGGTGATTGATTACAATGGAGGAAGTTCAGGAGAAGATTCAAGATTGTTGCCCATAATTTGGCTTTGAAATGTATAATTCTATATGCTTATATATTTTATATATTTATATATACATACACTCACACACATCTCTCTGCTTTTCTATTTCATTATACATCTGTCCTTCATTTTTCATTTTGTAGTCTTCAGAAAATTTTTCATAGGAGGGTTTTTGTGTACGTGTGTGAGGAAGACTAGCCCTGAGCTAACATCCAATGCCAATCCTCCTTTTTTTTTTGCTGAGGAAGATTGGCCCTGGGCTAACATCTGTGCTCATCTTCCTCCACTTTATATGGGACTCCATATAAAGTAGCAGCATGGCTTGAGAAGCAGTGTGTCTGTGCTCACCCGGGATCTGAACCTGCAACCTCTGGGCCACTGAAGCAGAGCGTGCGCACTTAACCGCTGCACCACAAGGTTGGCCCTATAGGAGGTTTTTTTTAATTATACAGGACAGAAATTATAATCAAACTCATTATGAATGAGATGTTTTATATTTGTATCCATTAGTTCCTGATCTAATATTTTCCCTGCTTCTTTTACTATTCACAATAGCCATAGATAGTTTGATCAATAAATATATTACTTCTGTTTTTAATTTTATTTCCCCAGAAATAAAGTTGATTTCACAAAATAGGGGGGAAATTAAACCTAAAATCATTACAAGTTACTTGTCAGAAATAAATGATAAGCTGTACTGTCATTCTCATATGCTTCACCCCAGATTCTTTCTCTGTTCTCCACTGTTAGGGTCTAATCCCTATGAACGTCATCACCCAGTTTCCCTTGCCCTCTCTTATCCCATTGGTTGCAACCAATGAGAGGTGCCAAGAGGAGACTGGAGGGCATACAGATGTTAGACTATTTATTGCCCCACTCAGTCCCTGTTTCTACTCCACAGTTTTGGCAGCATCAATAAGTCCTTACACTCTCTAGTCCTACCAGGAACCTGTGAGAGCTGGAGCTAAGGAGGGTCAAAGACATCATAAACTAAAGGAAAAATATGAGCTGTAAACTGGGACAAGGTATTACAGCATGTAAAATGGTCAGTGTATTAGTATAAAGAAGAAATAACAATTCCTACAAACCAAAGAGAAAAAGACAAACTTAGAAAGAGACAAATAGGCAAAGTATAAACAAGCATTTCACAGAAGAGGATGCACACATGGTCCAGAAGCCTGGAAGATCAACCTCACAAAATCAGGGAAATGCAAATTACTATATTCTCCCTTCCATCAAATGGCAAAATGTAAAAGTCTGACAATACCAAGTGATTGAGGAGCAACCAAAGGAACCGATTTTTATCAAACAAGTCTGGGGGATCATAAATTTGTAAACATATTTTGGAAAATATTTGACATTATCTAGTAAAGATGAACACGTATGCACCAAAAGACCCAGAAACTCATGCTGGATACATGTACAATAATTTTAATAACAGTAGTGTTCATTATTGAACAAAGAAAAAGCAATCTAAGAAAAAAATAGATAATTTTTGTTGTCTAGTCACAAAATGGAATGTTATATAGCAAGGAAAATGAATGGACAACAGTGGTGTCCAACATGAATGAATCTTAGAAATGCAATAATTATTGTAAAAAGAATTACTAATGAAAAGGTCTAAATATAAAAACATGTTTATATATTCATACATAATAATTGAAAAAGCAAGCAAATAATAAAAAAACCCAACTGTCAACATATTGTATCGAGATACACATGTACTAAAACCATACGCGCACACACACGCACAGAAATAATAAGCAAAATTTCATGCTAATAGTTACCTATTGAGGTAGAGAAAGGAAAGATATTTTATAGAGTGACACATGCAGGATTTAATAATATTCTCTTTCTTAATTTGGGTAGTAGGTATACTGGAGTATTAAAGTGTTTTTTATACCTTGTGTATATTTTACATCTATTATTTTGTATGCATCAAATATTTAATAATAAAACACAGAAAAATACTAAAGTTCCAGATGCTAGCTGGAAAAAAAAAAAAGTCTTTGAGTGTGTTGTTGGGTGTGTGGGTGCACTCTGTATGTTAATGTACATGATCCTTATATATAATGTAGTGTAATTATATAACTATGATCTACAAACAATTATGCATCAATGTGATGATTCTTCAGCTCACTCTGAAACTCTTGTGGAGCTGACAAATATGCCCTCTTCTTTTTATTTCAGCATCTTTCTCTTTACTTAATGCAGTAACATTTAATGAAGAAAAATAGTATTTCAGACTCAAAAATGAAAGGGCAGAAAAGCACACATAAAATAAAGCATCCTCCTTTCACTTCTCATGAAGGACCCACTCTTCTCACTGTGGAAAATGAAATATTGCTTGTGTAAAAATGGTCTCTGCAAAACACCCATTACATAGCCGTGAATAAACTATATATTTAATGCCCATAAATCAGATTTATTTATTAAGCTGAGCTTGGCATGCTTCAGACCCAGAGGGCTGTCCACAGAATGTGCTTTCATTTAGCTTGGCTGTATTCAGACATGAAGGCCATATCTTCCAAGAAATATTTCATAGGAGTAGATTGACCGTCACTAATTTATAAGTCTTCCAGCTGCGTAGCCTCTTTCCACTGTGTCAGAGTTTGTGGCAGGATTTTATCAGTTCCTAATGTTTTAAAACTCTGTTATGGATCTGATTTCTGTTCTTATAGCTTTTTTACAAGAGTAGTTAAAAGCTTGTGACTGAAGGGAGTAACAGTTGAGAAATATCACTACCTCTTTACCAATAAAAGAGCAATTCATGAATAGTTGACAGACATTAATAATATATTCTGCCACATTTAAATTTTGTCACCATGATATTTAGATTTTTAATTCTGCATGAAATCTTAAGACCAAATCTCAAAGGAAATATCAAGCCCATTGTTAACTTGGGAGATATATTTTGGGAAAGAAAACATGTTCATAATGTTTTAACAAGCTTGTACCTGCTAAAATGCATATATATAATCACTCTCATAGGTTTTAGAAAACATGTTTTTTCCAGTAGTTCATATTAATCAGCTTTTTATGGAAACAGTCTTTTCATTCTCTAAATAGACCTCACTATTTTTCACCTTTTCCATAACTAAATCTAAATCTGAAGGTGGTACTAAAAGCTTCTGAGAAAATCTTAAGGAAATTACAAAGGAATTAAAAGGACGCATTAGAAAGAGAGAAAGCAACATATTGTATACACTGTCAAGAAATCCTCCAGGAAAGAAAATATTCATATGTAAACAGCAACATTTCTAAGTGAAACCCAGTGTCCACCGAATCTTTGGCTCTTGTCTTGGGCATGTAGGGCTGACATGTAATCTGAATACCAGCGCTGAGGCTGAGAATAGGGAGAGATGACCTAAGGTTACTGGATTTGTGGAAAATGTAAAACTGAAGAGATAATTCAAGTGCAGTAAGGAACGATTGTGAAAATCGATTCCAGCTTGGTATATATGATATTATAACTCCTCTGACTGCTTATCCTGTTAGAATGTTTAAATACAGAATGGGTTCAAGACAGTTCAAGGGCATTGGCAATATTTATTTATTGTTTGTTTTTTACGTCAATGTGCCCCCTCTGCTTTCTCAAAATATAGAGCAGATCACACTATAGAACACACTTCAAACTGCCCAGTGGCCTCACCATTTCATTTGCCTGCTTTCATGGGATGACATAGGAGAGGGCAGAGACATAAAAGAGTCAACAAAGATCTACCCGCAAAATTGGAGCAATAAGAAAAAATGTAGTACACATAATGGTTGCTCAGTGAAAAATCAGCTTATTAAGCACTTGACTCCCGTATATTTTGGCACTTTTTTAGCAGATTGTCATCTATGCAATATATCATACTTTCTACAACTTGCAATTCAATTTATATTATCTATATCATTAAATATAAAAAATAAGATATAACTCAAAATAATTTATCATTTAATATTTTGTCTTCTGAATGTAGAGCATGTGATATTCAATTAGATCAGAAAGCAAAACAGAAAAATGAATATTTTTACGCATAAAATTTGTGCCTATCTTTGACAATATTTAGAAAACCCAAGAAATGATAGCACCTAATAAGAGATTACATTTAGTTTGCTTAAAATATTTTCAGGCTAGTATTTCAGGCCACCATCTCTTCTAAATAGTTTTGTACGTTTCTGAGCAAGTAACATAACATCTAACTAAAATTGGTTTACTCTAATAATAGATTCATTGTCTCCTTTAACTGAAAAGTCCAAGGATAATCAGCCTCAGGTATAGCTTGATAAAGATGCAAACAACATCCTAGAACATAGTTTTTCTCTCCTCAGTCTGCTGTCTACTATGCTGTGTCCATTCCTGGATGTCCCTCCACAAACGATTTTCAGAAGGCTACAAAAATTCCAGAGGCATACTCTTAGCATCAAGACCAACAGAAAAGAGACAGCATGCTTCCCTGAGGGTTCAAACATCATACCATTGGTCTTGTTGGTTCTAACCAGTCTGAACAGGGTTGTGTGCTCATCTCATGATTGAGCTAGTCACCGGATGGGAGAATTTTTCCTGAAGCACTTAGAGTAAGAGAAGGACAGTTTCTTGAAAGCAAGAGCAAGGTACTGTAAGTAACAAGATGGGGTGTGGCTGATGGGTGGGAAAGTAACAAACAAGAAACGTCCATTACAACTCCCATGCCCTGCATCTGTTCCCATACTCGAGGAAGAATATGTCAGAACCCAGAGAATATTAGGCTTCAGAGTAAGGAGATGCAGAAGTGTCCAGAACGATTTTGGTGCTGGACCAAGAGCCATTACAGTCACATGGTTACTTTTCATGAAAACAATTTATTTTTCTGTGTGGGTGCGGTGTGGGTGTGGGTGTGGGTGTGTGTGTGGTGGAGGAGTGGCTTAGTAAAGCAGCTTATGTGTTCCAGAGGCCTGGGTGTAGCCAGAACTGCTATGGGGAGAAATTTGTGCTGGAGCAAGGAAAAGAAAGACAGAGCTGATGAGTTGGCAGAAAGCTAAGCGGCTCAGGATATAAACTTTATCACCGTCTCCAAATCTTCAGTAAAGTTGCCAATTCTCAAATTATGAACAGGCATCATTATTTTATTTTGAAAGTTACTGTCAGGCTTTGGACCTGGATCGACAGCAGTTGATACCAAGGAGCATGACTAATCAGCCGAAGCCCGGTTTCTGTGTGGAGACTGAGCACTTAAGTCAGTCGAATTCAGAAATTTCAGGGATGAGTTTTGATTAAAAGAAGTTATGGGTTTGGAGATTAGACCCAAGTTCACTTTATCTCTGAGGATAGTATTGTTTGAGGGTTCTTTTCTCAGTTCAGTGAAGTGAGTATTGGAGACCACTAAACACTCAGTATCGTGTGTCCAAACCTTTCCATTATGACAAGAATTTCAGCTTTAAAAAGAAACTTGAAAATGAACCCCAGGCTTTCTAATCCCAACCTGTATGACCTTGCACACATAATGTAACCTACTCAATCTCAGTTTCCCCAATGGTAAAATTTGTCCATTTAACTTTGACACAACAGCTTTGGCCCCATTCATGACTGTTCATCCCAAAGTACTTATCAATTCCTAAAGGTAGCTCTCTACTTGAAAATCATATGCAAGAACTTAAATCAATACATAGAAGCCACCTGTTTCATTGCCTAGTATATAATAAGCCCTTAGTAATTATACACTATTTTTTCTTTACAGATAAAAATTGCACAAAAAGATTTCTCTACACACATTATTTATTATTTAACCGCAATAAAGATCATAGAATGAACAAAGAAATAAGCAAAGTCCCCTGACTTCAAGTGAATTTATTAAAGTGGATCTAGGCAATCAGGTATAGACAAAAAGATAAAAAAGAAAGAATATGTCTTTTAGTACCCATAATTTCATAAATAGTACCACTTTTGTGGAATTTCTGACATATTTGCGTTTCATTTTAGTTGAAGATACTTTACTGTTGTTGAATGGAAACTTTAAATGTGTATATCATCAAATCTGTTATTATCTTAACATATGTCATCCTTTGAAATTGTATTCCATCTCAGTTATATTAAAATACTTTTTCATATATTCTGTGTACTTTATTGCTTTAGGTTTTATTTCTATTTTATTTTGAGAATATTTAAAAATACAGAATAGTATGTTTTGTTTTTTTCAGTTGTGAATTTTATAATGATTTCAGACTATTTTTTTCTCAGTTTATAATGGATACCTTTCAGAAGAAAATTAAATTTGGTTCATGCAATTTACATGCAACTTATTGGATATTCTCTCTCGCATAATATGAGGTGTAATAGTAATATTTTAGTTGCTTTCCTTTCTCAGGAAAAGAAGAAGCCTCATAATCACAAATTTATGTATCGAGTGGCAAAAGAATAGAAGAGTCATCAAATGCATAGTCCACACAATAGGCAGAGCAAATTCAGTTTCATGTTGTGGGATATAGGGCGATGGCAAAGATTTTTTCATAACATTGACTATATTAGCAACTTTACATTGGGTAACTATGGGAAGGATAAAAGGTTGTGTTATTTTTCACTACTGAATAGCCCTCATATCCTCTTGAACATTGAAGCTTGTTTATAAGAAAATATTTTGTAAAAGATATGTATTTTCAAAAACTGATCTCTAACTGTCCATTGAAACTAAAGCAGACTAGCCTAAGCTGTTGACCAGAATGTAATTATTTATGAGGTAATAAGAGTTTTTCTCAAATGTTAAAGTGACATTTAGCAATTTTAGTTTAGAAATACTTTTATAAATGTTGTACATTGATTTATTCAATGAATATTATTTCAGAGCCTAATATGAGTGAGGTAAAGTTCTAGGTGCTAAATAAGAAGTTGGTAAGTCACAGCTCATTCTTCAAGGAGAGATAGCATTTTGGGAGGTGGTATATAAAGGGAGATATAAACAGCGTGAAATTTTATAATGCAATGTGTTAAGTGCTTTGGGCAATTAGAGCAGGTATGAAGCTCAATCTACAGACACAGCTTCATTATTAATTTTCCTGTACATTTTATACTTCATTTCTACTTTGTTTGGGAGAATCTTTAAGGAATTTCCAGGATCCCACAAACCCACAAAATAAAATTATGCCATCGTTCCAGAATTGTGTATTTTCCACGGCATCAATGTGAGGCATGGTGAGTCATCTACGATCTCATTCAGTGGGGCACTATAGGTTGCACAGCACTCTAGCTTTTCCGTATCATCCATATTTGCGGCAGAGGCAATTTTTGAAGGACCGCAGATTGTCCGGAGAGGCTCTTACCATATCACACAACCCTTTTCTCTCTAGGTTTTGCCAACTTCAACTGTTCCACTGGGAAGTTTCACAGCCACACCAAGCATAAGATGTTTCTTTCTCATTTTCTGAGCTGAAGAAAACTTTTCTTCATTATACCCAGTCAAGCGTATTTTCTTTTCCATAAGTCTCTCTTTCTTGCTTCTGACTAAAATTGTGTTTTCTATGCCCCGTGACTTCTCTCTCCTCTAGGGTTGGGATTAGGGACAAAAAAGGCATGACTATTCACAGGCTCTTTCCATTTTACTCCTTACATCATCCATACTTTTATGTTATTGCATCTTTATTGGCTGTCAGTGTCTTTGCTCATGATGACATGCCAGACATTGGCTTCTAAATGACTTTCTCAAATAAAATGAAGCAGGACTCCCTGGAGAAGCAGTTAATTCTGGGGTTCAAAGAGGGAAAGTTCACAATGATCCTGGAGAATATTGTGATGTCAAAATAAGAAAGTGCACAATAGCCAGTGTGAACCACTTCCAGTGGACAAAGTTGGAACAATTTGTCAAAAACAACAAAATAATGATAGTGTTGGTTTATAACCCATAGAATAGTCATAAACTCATACTGACATAAATAATAGAATGAATAAAGGAGAGAGAAGGGACAACTCTTCCTTATAGAAGAATTTAAATTATTAAATGTAGAATGAATAAGGGAGCTAAAAAATTATCCTAAGAACAGCACAGTAATAACTGCTGCAGGCAAGATCCACTCATAAATGCAAAATTTAGTGGTCAAAATTCTAAGAAAGAATAGAATATTTGCATCGTCACAGACTATCTTCCCCAAGATAGATATTAATTACAAAGAGAAAATAGTACCTTCATAGTGAAGAAACCTGTCAAAGATCATCTTAACCAGTGATTGAGGTCAACATTTCCAGTAATAAGACATCTTGACATCATATAACCTCAATATAATACGCTGAGAAGGCACATCACTTGTGTGGTATGCTTGCTAAAAATGCAAAACCACAATCTAGAAGTGAAAACATCAGGCAAATCCAAATAGAAGGACATTCAACAAAATAACTGACAAGTACTCTTGAAAAGTGTCAAAGTCATAAAAGATAAACACTGAAGAACTGTCACAGATTGGAGAATAAGGAGACATGACAACTAAATGCAATGTGAAATCCTAGATTGGATTCCGGAAAAGAAAAAGGACATCAATGGAAAAATTTATAAAAGCCAAATAAAGTATGTAGATTGGTTAATAGAATTGTACCAATGTTAATTTCTTGGTTTTGATAATTGCATTATGGTTATGCAAGATGTTAATATTAGAGGAAGCTAGGTAAAGGGCATATTTGAATTTCTTCATTATTTTTGCAACTTTTTGTAAATCTAAAATTATTTCAAAACAAGAAGTTAAAAAGCATACTTTAGCAGTATTATGAATATCAATAATTGCATTTAAGAGGCAATTATATTAATGTGATATATATACATATATTATCATCATCAATATATCAATTATACATATAATATTTATATATATATAAATAATACAATTATATATATAAAACAATAATGTCTGTACCAGGAAAGATGGCAGAGAAGAAAAGATTTATACGATGTTTAGAAGATTATGAGGCTTGTTGATCTAAGTGATGTGGAGTGAAGGAGTGGATAATATTAAAATTTATTTTCAGATTTCAGGCTTCAGCAAAAAGATGTCGATTATATTAGCAAATATAGATAAAATGAAACTAACTACATCTTAAGAAAAACAAGGTCAATACCAGAGAAGTTTGTATTCAATGTACCTATGGGACATCTAAAAATAGGAGAAAAAGTTGGAAGTTCAAGTCTGAATACCACAGTTAAAGTAATATATGAACAAGTTTAAGAGTGATTTTACCATCCTTACACATCTAAAAAATGTTGGAACCAAGTTCCCCTTTCTGCTAGTCTTGTGGTAGTTATTAAATGATAATCTCCTACAGAAAAAGATACTAAATGAAAATTCAAATGAACGGGAAATTATTCCGTGATGAGTTGTTCACCTAGAATTAGTGGAATTCCCACAGCAATCTGTCCAAAATATAGGCAGTAAGTTCTGTGGAGAAAAGTATATGATTATTATAATCATGTTATACCCAAAGAATCAATAATACATGATTGAAAATAAAAGTCCAATGAATGATAATGAATGAGAACATAAAGTTTTGGTAAACATTTTTTTTCTGACAAACTACATATATTAGCAAATAGGAATAAAAACATCACACAACCTGTTCTCATAAACCTGGGGCAGTTCTTCTTTCTGTCATCTGTTTCTTGCATGAACGGATCACTTCAGTCATATAGAGAGTATTCTGACTGCAGGACTAGGCAGCCCTACGTGGGGTCAGGAAATGGAGACCCCCATGAAGTGGTGGACCTGGATCCTGCGGACCAGTAGACACGCAGAGCTGCCTATAAGATGTGAGGCTCCGGGACCTAAGCTCTTCTGATACTGCGTTCATACAGGACAGTGGTGGCTCAACAGCCTCATATTCTGATATCTCATTTCACCAGTGACAAAATTACTTACAAAACCCATTTATGCTAATTAACTAACTCACAGGTGTAGATTTCTTTTTTTCTCCAGCTTTAAATATAATTGACAAAATTGTGTATATTTAAAGTGCACAACATGATAATTTGATATACATACACTTTGTGAAATGATTACCACATCAGGTTAATTAACACATCCATCATCTCTATAGTTACCTCTCTTTTTCTGTGTGTTGTGAGAACACTTAAGATCTACTCTAGGGCCAGCCCCGTGGCTTAGTGGTTAAGTGCTCGCGCTCCACTGATGGTGGCCCAGGTTCGGATCCCGGGCGTGCACCGACGCACCGCTTCTCCAGCCATGCTGAGGCCGTGCCCCACATGCAGCAACTAGAAGGATGTGCAGCTATGACATACAACTATCTACCGGGGCTTTGGGGGGAAAATAAAGAAAGAAAGAAAAAGATCTACTCTACTAGCAAATTTCAAGTATACAATACAGTATTATTAACTATAGTCAACATGTTGTACATTAGCTTCCCAGAACTTATTCACCTTATACATAAAGACGCGTACCTTTTGTCCAGTATCTCCTCATCTTCCCCACTTGCCAGCCCCTGGTAACCACCATTCTACTCTCTGTTTCTTAGAGTTCAACTTTTCTGTTTTTTTTAGATTCCACGTATAAGTGATATTATACAGTATTTGTCTTTCTCTGTCTGGCTAATTTCGCTTAGCATAATGTCCTTCAAGATCATCCATGTTGTTGCAAATGGCAAGATTTACAACTTTCTCATGGCTGAAAAATATTCCATTGTACACTAAGGTGTTGCCACAACTATCAAAATAGCAGAAAGATACGTAGTAATAGAGTAATCTAAGTCTGTTAAAAATTTGGGAATATTTGGGCTGAAGACATAATCTTAGTGAATCTTTCAAGATGCATTCATTTTATTGGAACTCTTTCCAACATGACCAGCATGACCAGTTGTGTCGCTAATAATCCTCATGAAGGCCGAGGCCTCTGGTCTATATCTACCTTTTTTTAAGAGTATAATATGGTACTATAACACTATGTGTTGCTAAAATCCAGACATACCATTCATACTTTTAATCCTGCCTATGAATTCCAATCACGTCACTAAAGGAAATCAATGCAGTCTGAAATGAAGTGTTCATTGTGAACTCACACTAGCTCTTCATCAAAGGATTAAGATCATTGACTTTAGAATGAGACAGATGTGTCTCTTGTCACAATTTATTCTCAATTTCCTTATAAATATGTACCCACTTGGAAAAGATTTTTTCTCCTTTGATTGAGATATGGATATAACAAATATTTTACTTCCCTCTCTCTGAACTTTCTATTAAAAATGACATTCAAAATCAATTAATGTAATAGAACTCATCAATAGAATAAAGGACAAAAGTCACATGAACATCTCAATAGACACTGAAAAAGAATTTGACAAAATTTAACACCCTTCATGAGAAAAACACTCAATAAGCTAGGAAGAGAAGGAAACTTCCTCATTCTGATAAAAAGCATCTGTAAAAAACCCAGAGCTAACATCACGTTTAATGGTGAAAGATTGATTACTTTCCCCCTAAAATCAGGAATGAAACAAAGATGTTCCCTTTCACCGCTTCTATTCAACATTGTTCTGGAGGTTCCAGTCAGGGTGATTAGGCAAGAAAATGAAATAAAAGGCATCCTAATTGGAAAAGAAGAAATAAAATTATATTTGCAGATAACATGATCTTGTATATAGATAATCCTAAAGAATCCACAAAAAAATCATTAGAGCTAATAAATGAGTCTAGCAAGATTACAGAGATGGAAAGTCAAGATGGCGGCATAGGCAGACTCTGAACTCACCTCGTCCTGCAGACACAGCCAATTTACAACTACTCTTGGAAAAATTACCCCTGAGAGAGAACTGAAAACTGGATACAAGGATCTCCTGACAAACGACAATCCTAATTGAGGTGGAAGAGGCAGAAATTCCCTTCTGGAGAAGAAAAACACCTACTGCACAAGCCGCAGTGCCTCACAGCCTCCTGGGAGCAGCACAAAGGTCCACAGCCCTCCCTAAGGGAGCGAGACCCTGAGCCGGGGAGCGCCCCCGCTGTAGGCATTTTTTGGACCCAGTACAATCGAGATGAGTGGCATAATATCTGACTTTGCTTGCTATTAAAACATTGGGGAGTACCTCCAAAAAAGCTGGTTCACAAAGAAATTAAAACCGGCTCTTAAAGCGCCCACGCACAAACTCATGCATTTCAGAAAGCAACCTAAAATCAGCAGAAAGAAAGGTGCACAGCCCTTTGAGGAAAAGAGACTCACCTGATAGGCTCTGAGTGCATCTTGGTGAGAGGTCTCACCTCTCACCTCCAGGGACTGCGACCATTGTCGTGGCCTGGTGCGAGCATGCCGACACAGATGCTGGCAGACGCCATTGGAGTTCTCCCTGGGGCCTGCTAGCCCAGACTCTGCCACCCACTAGAGCTCAGCCAGGGCAAGCAGCCCACCCTAGGGACTGGCCCCACCCAAGGACAAGCCCTTGGGCAACTTACGGGCCTGCTAAGGGAGCTTCCAGGATTCTCCATAGCCTGGTGAATGGGTCTGCCTCTGTAGGGCAGGGTGTGTGCAAGGAGTGGGTGGAGAGTGTGGGGCTCCCGCCTTGGAGAGACTGGGTCCACTTCAGGAGGTCCAGGCTCTATTATGGGGCAGGACTATGTTGACTGTGTGTGTGGAACTGTAGGTGGTGGGGCTTGTTAGCTGCAGAAGACTTGTGCTTCTCAAAGAGTGACATGGGGGTTTGCCCTACCTTCCAAAGCCTGAAACAACTGGGTGCTCCAGTGCCTGAGGTCAGCCCTACCCAGCTGCAATCCTCAGAGAGCTGACAAGAGACCTAAAGGCTAGAGGCTTATAGCAATTGTAAGCCCCTGAGCCTAACAACGTGCCACGCCAGGGGTCTACTCACTTAATAGAAATACAACAACAGGAATGTGCTATTAGACCTTGCAGCCAACTGTGCTGGGACCTCCCACACCTGATAAAGAGACTGAAGGGCCCACAACAGCTACACGCAGCTGAGCATTACAACAGCTGGCCAGGGGCATAGCTCAACCTCCCTGGACACCTATGGGGAGAACAACCTTGCCACAACAGAAGGACACGTAGCCCACACAGGGGCCGCTCCTGGAATATTTACAACTGGAGAGGAGAGGGAAGCACACTGCCAGGCCTCCTAAGGCATCACTTATATAAGTCACCTCTCCGAGAACAGGAGACGTAGCCAACCTACATAATACATAGACAAAAGCACAGGGAAAGAGGCAAAATGAGGAGGCAAAGGAATACGTTCCAAGTAAGGGAATAAGACAAAACCCCAGAAAAGGAACTAAGCGAAACAGAAATGAGCAACCTAACTGACAGGGAGTTCAAAAAAAGAGTATTAAGGATGCTCACTGATCTTGGGAGAAGAATGGATGAACTCAGTGAGAATGTCAATAAGGAAATGGAAGATATAAAAAAGAACCAATCAGAAATGAAGAATACAATACTGGAAATGAAAAATTCACTAGAGAGACTCAAAAGCAGAGTAGAGGATACAGAAGAATGGATCTGCAAGCTGTATGAAAGACTAGAAGAAATCATCCAAGCTGAACAGGTAAAAGAAAAAAGAATTAAAAAGAGTGAAGACAGTCTAAGGGACCTCTGGGACAATATCAAGTATACTAACATCTGTGTTATATGTGTCCCAGAAGGAGAAGAGCGAGACAAAGGGGTAGAGAATCTATTTGAAGAAATAATTGCTGAAAACTTCCCTAACCTAAGGAAGGAAACAGACATCCAGGTACAGGAATCACAGGGAGCACCAAACAAGATAAACCCAAAGAGGCCCACAGAAAGACACATCATAATTAAAATGACCAGAATCAAAGATAGAGAGAGAATCCTAAAAGCCACAAGAGAAAGAAGTTACATACAAAGGAAACCCCATAAGGCTATCAGCTGACTTCTCAGCAGAAACCTTACAGGCTAGAAGAGAGTGGCATGATACATTTAAAGTGCTAAAAGGAAAAAACTTACAGCCAAGAATACTCTACCCAGCAAGGTTATCATTCAAATTGGAAGGAGAGGTAAAAAGTTTCCCAGACAAGCAAAAATTAAAGGAGTTTGTTACCAAGAAACCAGTACTACAAGAAATGCTAAGGGTACTTATTTAAGGGGAAAAGAGAAGACCACAAATAGGAAAACATTATTTATTTCCATAATAAGAGGGTAATGGATACAAATGCACAAAAAAAAAAGGTTAGATATGGTATCAAAAACATAAAATGTGGGAGGAGGGGAGTTAAAGAGTAGAGCTTTCAGACAGAGGTCAAATTAAACAGACTATCAAATTAATTTAGACTGCTATATATGTAGGTTACTATATATGAACCCCATGGTAATCCCAAATTAGAAACCTATAATAAATACACAAAAAACTAAGAGAAAGGAACCCAAACATAATACTAAAGAAAGCCATCAAACCACAAGGGAAGAGAGCAAGAGAAGAAGAAAGGAACAGAAGAACTACTAAAACATCAAGAAAAAAAAGTTAAAAAATGGCAGTAAGTACATACTTATCAATTGCTACTTTAAACGTTAATGGACTAAATGCCCCAATTAAAAGGCATAAGGTGGTTGACTGGATAAATAAACAAGACCCATATATATGCTGCATACAAGAGACACGCTTCAGACCTAAAGACACTCACAAACTGAAAGTAAAGGGATGGAAAAAGATACTGAATGCTAATGGCAATGAAAAGAAAGCTGAGGTAGCAATACTCATATCAGAAAAAATAGACTTTAGAACAAAAACCGTAAAAAGAGACAAAGAAGGACACTACATAATGATCAAGGGAACAATCCAGCAAGAGTACATAACACTTGTAAATACCTATGCACCCAACGCAGGAACACCTAAATATATAAAGCAATTATTAACAGACATAAAAACAGAAATAGACAGTAACACAATAATAGTAGGGGACTTTAACACTCCACTTACACCAATGGATAGATCACTCAAACAGAAGATCAATAAGGAAACATTGGCCTTAAATGACACACTAGAACAGATGGACCTAATAGATATATACAGAATATTCCACCCAGAAACTGAAGAATACACATTCTTTTCAAAGGTACATGGAACATTCTCCAGGATTGATCACATATTAGGTCACAAAACAAGTTTCCATAAATTTAAGAAGATTGAAATAATACCAAGCATCTTTTCTGATCACAACAGTATGAAATTAGAAATCAACTATAGGAAGAAAGTCAGAAAAGCCACAAATATGTGGAGATTAAACAAAATGCTACTGAGCAACAATCGGGTCAATGAAGAAATCAAAGGAGAAATCAAAAAACACTTGGAGACAAATGAAAATGAAAATACGACATGCCAGAATTTATGGGATACAGGAAAAGCTGTTCTAGGAGGGAAGTTTATAGCAATACAGGCCTATCTCAACAAACAAGAAAAATCTCAAATAAACAATTTAACAATGCACCTAAAGGAACTGGAAAAAGAAGAACAAACAAAGCCCAAAATCAGTAGAAGAAGGGAAAAAATAAAAATCAGAGCAGAAATAAACGAAATAGAGACTAAAAAAAAAAGAAAAAAATTAATAAAACCAAGAGCTGGTTCTTTGAAAGGATAAACAAAATTGACAAACCTTTAGCTAGACTCACCAAGAAGAAAAGAGAGAAGGCTCAAATAAGTAAAATCAGAAATGAAAGAAGAGAAATTACAACGGACACCTCAGAAATACAAAAGATTATAAGAGAATACTATGAAAAGCTATATGCCAACCAATTTGACAATCTGGAAGAAATGGATAAATTCTTAGAATCATACAACCTTCCAAAACTGAACCAAGAAGAAATAGAAAATTTGAATAGACCAATTACCAGTAAGGAGATCAAAACAGTAATCAAAAACCTCCCCCAAAATAAAAGTCCAGGACCAGATGTTTGCCCTGGTGAATTCTACCAAACATTCAAAGAAGACTTAATACCTATCCTTCTCAAACTCTTCCAAAAAATTGAGGAGGGGGGGAAGCTCCCTAACTCATTCTACAAAGCCGACATTACCCTGATACCAAAACCAGACAAGGACAACACACAGAAAAAAAATTACAGGCCAATATCACTGAGGAACATTGATGCAAAAATCCTCAACAAAATATTAGCAAATCACATACAATAATACGTTAAAAAGATTATACACCTTTTAACGTAATAATAAATCCAGATATACCCTGGATTTATTCCAGGGATGCAGGGATGGTTCAACATTTGCAAATCAATCAATGTGATACACCACATTAATAAAATGAAGAATAAAAATCACATGATCATCTCAATAGATGCAGAGAAAGCATTTGATGAGATACAGCATCCATTTATGATAAAAACTCTGAATAAAATGGGTATAGAAGGACAATAGCTCAACATAATAAAGGCCATATATGACAAACCCACAGCTAATATCATCCTCAATGGTGAAAAACTGAAAGCTATCCCTCTAAGAACAGGAACCAGACAAGGATGCCCACTGTCACCACTCCTATTTAACATAGTACTGGAAGTCCTAGCCAGAGCAATCAGGCAAGAAAAAGAAATAAAAGGGATCCACATTGGAAAGGAAGGAGTGAAACTGTCACTATTTGCAGATGACATGATTTTATAGGTAGAAAACCCTAAAGAATCTACCAAAAAACTTTTAGAAGTAATAAACGAATATGGTAAAGTTGCAGGATACAAAATCAAATTACAAAAATCAGTTGCATTTCTATACACTAACAACAAAGTAGCAGCAAGAGAAATTAAGAATACCATCCCATTTACAATTGCAACAAAAAGAATAAAATACCTAGGAATAAACTTAACCAAAGAAGTGAAAGAGCTGTACACAGAAAACTATAAAACATTGCTGAAAGAAATTGAAGAAGACACAAAGAAATGGAAAGATATTCCCAGCTCTTGGATTGGAAGAATTAGCATAATTAAGATGTCCATACTTCCTAAATCAATCTATAGATTCAATGCAATCCCTATCAAAGTTCCAACAACATTTTTCACAGAAATAGAACAAAGAATCCTAAAATTTGTATGGAACAAGAAAAGACCCTGAATAGCTAAAGGAATCCTGAGAAAAAAGAACAAAGATGGAGGTATCATACTCTCTGATTTCAAAATATACTACAAAGCTGTAGTAACCAAAACAGCATGGTACTGGCACAAAAACAGACACAGAGATCAATGGAATAGAATCGAAAGCCCCGAAATAAACCCACACGTTTATAGACAGCTAATCTTTGACAAAGGAGCCAAGAACATACAATGGAGAGAGGAAAGTGTCTTCAACAAATGGTGTTGGGAAAACTGGACAGCCACATGCAAAAAAATGAAAGTAGACCATTACTTTGCACCATACACAAAAATTAACTCAAAATGGATTAAAGACTTGAATGTAAGACCTGAAACTATGAAACTTCTAGAAGAAAACATAGGCAGTAGGCTCTTCAACATTGGTCTTAGCAACATATTTTCAAGCACCATGTCTGACCTGACAAGAGAAACAATAGAAAAAATAAACAAATGGAACTACTTCAAACTAAAAACGTTCTGCACAGCAAAGGAAACCATCGACAAAACAAAAAGACAACCTAACAATTGGGAGAAGATATTTGCAAACCATACATCTGATAAGGGGATAATCTCCAAAATATATAAAGAACTCGTGCATCTCAACAACAAAAAAACTAACAACCCAATTAAAAAATGGGCAAAAGACCTGAACAGACATTTCTCCAAAGAAGATATACAGATGGCCAACAGACACATGAAAAGATGTTTAGCATCATTAACTATCAGGGAAATGCAAATCAAAACTACAATGAGATATCAGCTCACACCCATCAGAATGGCTATAATTAACAAGACAGGAAACAACAAGTGTTGGAGAGGATGTGGAGAGAAGGGAACTCTCATACACTGCTGGTGGGAGTGAAAACTGGTGCAGCCACTATGGAAAACAGTATGGAGATTCCTCAAAAAATTAAGGATAGAAATACCATATGATCCAGCTATTCCACTGTTGGGTATTCATCCAAAGAACTTGAAAACACCAATTCGTAAAGATACATGCACCCCTGTGTTCATTGCAGCGTTATTCACAATAGCCAAGACTTGGAAGCAACTTAAGTGCCCATCAATGGAAGAATGGATAAGGAAGATGTGGTATCTATTCACAATGGAATACTACTCAGCCATAAGAAATGATGAAATCTAGCCATTTGTGACAACATGGATGGACAATGAGGGTATTATGCAAAGTGAAATCGGTCAGATGGAGAAGGTCAAATACCATATGATCTCACTCATTAAGAGTAGATAATAACAACAACAAACACACATAGAGACAGAGATTGAATTGGTGGTTACCAGGGGGAAGGAGGGAGGGAGGAGGGTGAAAGGGATAATTAGGCACATGTATGTGGTGATGGATTGTAATTAGTATTTGGGTGGTGAACATGAGAACATGATGTAATCTGTGCAGAAATAGAAGTATAATGATGTACACCTGAAATTTATACAATGTTATAAACCAATCAATGTTACCACAATAAACCAAAAAAAAAAAAAAAAAGATTACAGAATACGTGCTTAATATACAAAAATCAATTGTGTTTGAATATGGTAGTAATAAAAAAACCAAAAACAAAATTAAGAAAACAGTTCCATTTAAATAGAATCAAAAGAAGAAAACACAGGAAACAATTTAACAAAAGACATGCAAAACATTTTCTGGAAACTACACAATGCTGTGGAAAGAAACGAAAGGATACCTAAATAGAGGAAAAGGTAGGCCATACTCATCAATTAGAAGACAACATTACGAAGATGATAGTATTCCACAAATTGATACACAGATCCAATGTAATCCTCATCAAAACCCCAGCTGACTTCTTTATAGAAATTGACAAGCTAATACTAAAATTCATATGGAAAGTCAAGGGATCCAGAATAGTCAAAACAATCTTGAAAAAGAAGAAAAATGAAAGGTTCTCAATTTCAAAACTTACTACAAAGCTACAGTAATCAAGAGAGTGTAGAACTGGCATAAGGATAAACATATAGATTAATGGAATGAGATTGTCTAGAAATCAACCTTCATGTTTTTGGTCAGTGGTTTTCAACAAAGTTTCCATGACAGTTAAATGGGGAAAGAATGGTCTCTTCAATAACACTTCTGGGACAACTGGATAACCATATGAAAAGACGGAAATTGGACGTCTATCTCATACTACATACAAAAATTAACACAAAATGTATCAAAGACTTAAACGTAAAAGGTTAATTATAATACATTTAGAAAAAACATGGAGGGTATAAATCTTCATGATCTTGGATTAGGTAATGGTTTCTTATATGTGATGCCAAAAGCACAAACAGGAAAAGGAAAAAAAAAGAAAATGAATATTATCAAAATTAAAAACTTTGTTCTTCTAATAAAACCATCAAGAAAGTCAAAAGACTATCCACCGAAGGGTGAATATTTTTACAAATCATATATCTTATAAAAGATTTATATCTAGAATATATAAAGAACCATAACAACACAATAATCGACAAATAACCCAATTAAAAATGGGCAAAGGATCTGAATAGGTATTTCTCTAAAGAAGATGTGCATGTGGCTAACAAGCACATGAAGTGATGCTTGTTATCATTAGCCATCAGGGAATTGCATATCAAAACCACAGTGAAATACCACTTCATACACACTATGTTGGATAGAATAAAAAAGACAGATAATAACAAGAGTTGCCAAAGATGTGGAGAAATTGGAACCCTCATACACGTGGTGGGAATGTGAAACGACGCGGCTGCTTGGAAAAACAGTCTAGTAGTTCCTTAAATGGTTAAACATAGAGTTACCGAATGATCCAGCAATTCTACTCCTAGGTATATATCTAAAAGAAATACAAATACATGCCCACGCAAAAACTTTTACACTAATGTTCACAGCAGCGTTGTCCATAATAGCCAAAAAATGGAAACAATCCAAATACCTAACAACTGAGGAAGGGATAAATAAAATATGATATACCCATACAATGGAACATTATTCAGCAATAAAAGTAAATTAAATACTGATACATGCTATAACATGGCTGAACCTTGAAAACACTACGCTGAGTAAAAGAAACCACTCACAAAGGACCAGATATTATATGAATCTATTTATATGACATATCCAGAATAGGCAAATCCATAGGGACAGAAAGTAGACTAATGGTCGTCTAGGGCTAGGGGACAGGGAGACTAAGGTTGACAGGTAAGGTGGGCAGAGATTTGGGGAGCATAACAAAAATGTTCTAAAATTGATTATGATGATGCTTGCACTACTCTATGAAGATATTAAAGCCATTGAATTGTACACTTTAAATGGGTGAGTTGTTTAGCATGTGAATTATATACTCATGAAGCTTTTTAAAAATAATTTTCAAGTGCTAAGAATGACAGTGACAGCCTCAGTGCTGAAAAAGGTGGAGACTGCAGGAAAGTAGGGAGTTATGGCCCATGTAAGGGCAACTGCTGTAATTCTATTCAAGCCTATTTTTGTCAATTAGGAATAGGGTCACAAGTTGCCAATTTTTCTGAGTTTACTTAAAAGAAAAAAAAAAACAAAGACCAAAAAACAGGAAATCCTGATACTAATGTAAACTCTCTTAATGCAAAATATTGTTGACTAATGCCACATTGGCCAAACAACACATTTGAAGTCAAGATTCGTCTTGCAGGTAGCCATTTTGCAACCTGTTATAATTTCCAGTATACTAATATTTCTCACGTTTGTGATTACAGGGGAGTGTGGTATCAATATGAACTTATCCATGCAATCAGTATTGTTTAGGTATGTATTATAATAATAACCATCAATATTTATTGCACATTAAAAATGTTCCAGGCCTGACCTAGGATTATAATGAATATTTTGACACCAATTCTATTAGTTAGGTCTTATTATTTTTCCCATTTTACAGATGAAGAATGTGTACTCCAGCAAGTTAAATGACTTGGCTGATGTTCTACAGTTAACAAGTGCTAAACTGGGATTTAAAAGCAGGCATCTGATGCTAGAGACTGTACTCTTGACAATTATGCTGTACTGCCTCACTACATGCTAAGCATCATGGACACACGGTCCCTGCCTTCAAGGTCCATGAAATCTAAGAAGGAGAAGATACGTGCACAATTCCAGCACAATGCAGTATGTACACTAGTGAAATACAATAGGATAGAAAGGGAAATCCCTTAACTTACGTGCAATAGTTGACACTTTAGCTGACATTTTTGATGTACAAACATGAATTTGCCAGAATGAAAAAGAGGGATAAACGATTTGAAGTGGAGAATGCTCAGCATATGCAAAGGTAGGAATGAAGAAGAATTAGAAATTTGCTCAGGAACTGTAAATACCATGATGTTACATAGAAAATGGTGTGAATACACTTGGATCTGGTTAGTGATAGATGAGGTCAAATCACAAAAGAAATAATTAAATATTATAAGTAGTGAGGAGCCTTTGAAGATTTATGCTTTAGAAGAAATACTATGGCATTAGGGTAGAGGCTGATTTTAAAAGAAGCAAGAAGATTATTTAAAAAGTGGTTACAATAGTACTAGTAAGAGATGATAGACATTCAAAGAGTAGCAAAAACATAGCTTTGTCTTTAAATGTGTGGCTAACTGGTTAATGATGTGATTGTGTGTGTGTGTGTTTCTCCAATCATTTGCTGCTGACATACATTTATGATCTTAGAAAAGTATTTGTGCATATCAAAATGTTAATTATTTAGACTGCATTTGTAACATATAATCTAAATTAAATTTGAAAAGCGAGAATAAAAACCTTTGTAGAGCAATAATAAGTATGTGGATAACAAAATTCTGATTTTAGATGCTTAAGCAAACATAGTAATTACTAACATAGATAAGAATATAAACAATGCCATCCTAACTTAAATTTCATTTCTCTATTGAGAAGTTCATTTTCCCCCTCACCACTACAAGCACTTCAGATTGCAAGGTAAAGTTTTGCAAACTGTGTCGAGTGTTGTGAAGACAAACAAGAATGAGCATATAGAAACATAATTTAAAGTATACTCATTGGATGTTTGATTCATAACCTGTTACACGTATTTGTGTTCCTCCTTTTAGAACATACTACATTACTGTGAATGAACACCTAGTATGTAAAATTTTTGGTGGGCAATACATTTCTAAAACATCTGCCACTTTTTAATTAAATTACCTCTTTGTAAATACTTTAAGATTCCATTATGGGCTGATTTAGAACGCAAATGAAGTTTTTTTTTTTATTCTTTGCAAAAGGAAAACAGTGCCACCTAATGTTGACTATCACTGGTAATATATGTGGAAGTTTACATAATCATACAGAAAAAATTGATCTTTCAAAAGATTTTCCTTAAAATAATTTTATGATTAATTAAATATTTAGGATGTATTGCATTTTAATATACTATAAAATTATAAATGATGTTATGATGTTTATATTTGCCATATATTCTTTTTATATTTTTAAGCCTATGTTTTTATGCTAAAAGAGAATTCTTGTAATTCCAAAAAGTTGTTGATGTTCTAAATTTTCTCACTTGTATTCATACAATTTTTAAAAAGTAAGAAAAATTTCAATAAAACGATATTCTTATTTTAATATTGAGAAACCCAGAACCCCATAATTATCATTAGTTTGAGTCTAAATTAGAACCCAGATATTTACGAATTAATTTAATGCTATCTTGTTATGTATTAAAATATAAAGAAAAAATTATGATTCCATCTTTAAATGTGCCTATGTGACTGAATATTATTCTTTAATTTTTATAGGAATCAGTTTTATGATCTCCTTTTAAATTTAATTTAATCCCCTGTCATTTCTCTATCATAGACAAATAAATTTAAATTAGCATATGAGAAACATGAATGCCTACTGTTGCTAGATTAAGGGGATGTGGATAATCAATTTTCCTATAACCATCTGTTCCTCAGGGAATTTACAAAATAATATTTATTGAAGTGTAACATACATACAGCAGCATGCACTGATCATATGTTGCTTGATGAATTTTCTCAAAGTGAACATGCATGTTTATCCAGAAGCCAATTCAAACAGAACATATTAGGTCCCCAGAGCACCCTCCCATCTCCCGCATTCAGACATTCCTTTAGTCACTAAATTGCCTCTGCTCCCCACCCACACACACTCAACAAAGGCAACCACTGTTCTGACTTTTATACCACAGATGGTCAGTTTATACGTGGAATTCTACAATTTGTACGTTTATATGTCTGGCTTCTTTCACTCAAAAATATGTGAGATTCATCCACGTTGATGCACGTAGCTACAGTCTGTTCATTCTCATAGGACTCTAATATGCCATTGTCTGTAATGCCACAAGTTATTTATCTATGCCATTGGTAGGGAAACTATGACCCAGAGGCCAAATCTGTCTGGCCACATTATTTTGTCACTAAAGTTGTATTGAAACACTCCCATGCCCACTTATTTATGTATTTTCTGTGGCTGCTTTCACACTACAATGGCAGAGTTGAGAAGCTGTGACAGAGACCATATGTCCTGCATATATATGTCCTAAATTATTTACCACCTGGTCTCCTATAAGAAGGGTTTGCTCACCTTGATCTATACTATGTATGATGGATATTTGATTTGTTTCTAGCTGGAGCTTTTAAGAGTAGGGCTGCTATGAACATTATTGAAAATGTAATTTGGTAAATATATGAACACATTTCTATAGGTCAATATCAAGGAGTAGAATCCTAGTTCAGCGGCTCTGGATATGTTTACTTTCAGATGATACTGGTAAAGGGTTTTCTAAAATAAGTTTACCAATTTACATTGTGTTCTAATTAAAAAACCTCTGCATCCAGGGAAAACTTGGTATATCTGCTTCATTTTAACCATTCTGCTTGGTGTGGAGTAGTGTCACATTGTGATTTTGATTTCCATTTCCTTAATAACTAATGAAGTTGAGCATCTTTTAATATGTTTACTGGCATTTGTTTATCTTCCTTCACAAGTGGCTTTTTGAAGTCTTTTCTCTGTTTCCCTGTTAGGTTGTCTTCCTTTTCTGTGTTGTGGAAATATATCATGAATGTGAGTCATTTGCAGATATGTTTATTGCAAAATATTTTTTCTACACTGTGGTTTGCGTTTTCACTCTCTGAATTACGTATTTTGAAAGAACAGAAGTTGTTAACTTCAAAGTGGTCTAATTTATGCATTTTTTTCCCTAAATGTTGGAAATGTTATTGTCCTTTTTGAGAAACTTTCGACTACTCCAAATACTTGAGGAGATTTTCCTATGTTTCCTTTTAAAAGATTTACTATGTTGCCTACACATGTGGATCCTGAAGGTGCCTGAATTTGATGTTAGTGTGTTGAGTGAGGTAGAGACTGTAGTCTGTTTTTTTTTCAGTATGAATATTCAATTTACCCAACATCATTCTAAAACACAATTCTTTCCCCACTCCACTGCAGTGTCATCTTCACCACATTGGATTTTAATGTCTTTTCTTCCACATATCAAATTTCCTTATATCTTTGGGTCTATTTTCAGATTATCTAGTATGTACCATTGTTGCTAATTGGTGCTAGTACTATAACTTCCTGTGTCTCGATATCTGGTAAGGCAACTAACCTTACATAATTTCTCAAAAATGTCTTAGGTTTTTTTTTTTTTTATGAAGATGGTAATGCTCATCAAATATTCCACATGCTGTCTTTCACTTATTTTCCTTCTTGAAGTTAGGCAGAGCCAGGTGGTTAGTCCTCTTGAACAGGTGATAGGCAGGAGTGTCACTTCTGGGCCAAAGCATTAAAGAGGAAATGTAAGTGTTCCATGCACCCTCTTCACCTCTGACATTGAGTGAAGAGGCCCATTGCTGAGCTAGGGAAAGAATAGGGTAAAAAAAAAAAAAAAAAAACACCTAGATTCCTAAGTCACCACAAGACAACTACCCTGGAGAATCACCAAACCTACAAGAGACTTTGCATGCACAAGAAAATTTGAGAGGAGAAGCCACTGAGGTTTTTAGGAAGTTTGCTATTTTAGCAAAATCCTTTACTATTCTGACTAATTCAACTAATCTTGGTAGAGTTTTTATTTCTAAGATAAAGGGCATCACTATCTATTGAAGTCTAATTACATGGAAGTTAAAGGTGCAGATGCTTTATTTATTACCATAGCCATTTCAGTTAGATAGATTATGCTGCCATCTCACTTGAAAAGCCAATGTGGATAAATAAAGGTAATGTATGCATCAGGAACAAAAGTACTCTGTCTATTGTATCTCTTAAAAGGTGCAGCAACATTTATTTCACATAGACATAGAGCCATTTACTTTTTTGGAACTTGACTTCTAGCACTAAAAGAGTCCACTTCCTTCTTGTGCCCCTTTTGATATCTTGACCTAACATAAATCAGACAAAATCTGAGGAAATGTTATTTTTCATAAGATGCTCCTCCCCTACCCCCGCCCACCATAATATAGGAGTCAAGCAAAGCCCCAGCTGGATCTCAACACAGAATTAGTTTTTCACAAAGATTTTATAACAACGAATTTCTTGGTCTTCATTCACCACTCCTACGTCTTCCGTCTTCCCCAGCAGGACACTATAAATCTCTGCACTGTTCCTGTCATATCCCTCTTCATCACTTTCTGGGAGCAATATTAGATATTTTCATTAACATCGTCTCCATATACATTTTGTGTTCTTTCCTATGTGAAACAGTTATTAAAAAGAAGGTAAGCTATGGATTTTGGGTGATTATGGTGTGTCAATGTAGGCTTATCAATTGTAACAAATGTACCACTCTGGTGAGGGGATGTTGATAATGGAGGAGGCTGTGCATGTGTGGGGACATAGGTATATGGGAAATCTCTGTACCTTCCTCTCAATTTTGCTGTGAACCTAAAACAGCTCTAAAAAAATTGAATAGGCACATTTTATAATCATATAATATACATAGCAAACATGGAAAAAAAAAGAGTGCTTGAGGCTGGCCCAATGGCATAGTTAAGTTCAATACACTCCTCTTTGGCAGCCTAGGGTTCACAGGTTTGGATCCTGGGCCCAGACCTACACCACTCATCAACCTATGCTATGGCAGCAACTCACACACAAATTAGAGGAAGATTGGCACAGATGTTAGCTCAGGGCCACTCTTCCTCACCAAAAAAAAAAAAAAAAAAGAATGCTTTAGCATTTCAAATTGTGTTTTAAAAAATCTAAACTATGTTCATTATATAGACAAAACATCACCTTTTCTACCTATATTATGAACAGGAGCAGAGATTGACCCTAAGTGAATAGATTCTTGCACTTAATATAATTATAAATTAGTTAATGTAGTATTAAACTAATTTTGAAAAATAACGCACATATGTCTAGAATTTCAAATTCATCCTATGTTAAGAAAATGTCATTTAGTGGGAGACAGAACAGACTTGCCTACCTTCTGAGATCTCCATTTAATTAATGCAGATCTCTGTGTGATTATTAGTAATATACCCAATTATTTATTCAGAGACAAGACACTGGAGCATAGACTGGTATTCATTCACAAGATAGGTTTTACCCTGTCATCCACAAATGAGTCTCCAGTTCAGTACAGGTCTTGTCAACCAATATGGCAGAGCTCTCTATTAAGAAAGAGATAATCAGGGGCGGGCCCAGTGGTGCAAGCAGTTAAGTGAGTGCGCTCCACTGCGGCAGCCCAGGGTTTGCCGGTTTAGATCCCGGGCGTGCACCAACGCACTGCTTGGCGAGCCATGCTGTGGCAGCATCCCATATAAAGTGGAGGAAGATGGGCACGGATGTTAGCACAGGGCCAGTCTTCCTCAGCAAAAAAAAAAAAAAGAGGAAAATTGGCAGATGTTAGCACAGGACTGATCTTCCTCACAAAAAGAAAAAGAGAGAGATAATCAGGTACATGTAGTTTCACGTAAAGTAGCTTACTTCATACTTCTCAAGAAAAAACACAGTCTCAAGAATCTGCTTGAGCCAAGTCATAACTTAACAAGAACAATTCCACTGTTACTATAGAAACCAGCATCAAGAGGCATCACGTTTTTGCATTCTCCCTCCCCTTCCAAATCCCCAGAGACTTTGGGCACAGAATCATAAACTAATTCCCAGCCACCAAGGTCACAAAGTCTGATGATAAGTGATGGAGACACTGCATTGGCTTGACCACTGATCCACACCTCACATTGGGACAATATAGCAAGTGCAAGCAATGAAAATCATAGATAAGGAGAGAACAGGCTTTTTCAGGATGAGCTATAAAAAGAAGCACCTAAAGTAAGAACCCAACATATGTTACATTGAAAATACTGGCAAAGCAAACTCATTCAATTACCTCCTTCCAAATCAACTGTGTATTAACATTTAAAGAACAAAAGCATTAAAATATTTAAAAATGAATAGCTCAGTGAAATAAGCTTTTCAGGAAAAATAATAACATGACATATAAATTAGTAATCAATAAATTTCTGTTTCCTATAGTTATTTAAGGGAAAAAAGGGAAAAAATGCAAAAATATTTCTGTACATGCAAAAAGATGAACACAGATTTTAGAAAATTAAGTTGTCTCACACGAGAGAAAAGAAAAAGATTAAAGGAAAATATTTCAGTAAATGTTGCTTTATAGAGTATTTCATATGTACACACACACATCCATGTATGTTCCTTTGCTGATCTTTTACTAGACATAGAACACATAAAACATGTTAACTCATTATGGTTACCTGAAGAATATTCTTTTTGGATTCAGGTGCCTTTTTAGGACCTCTTTGTGCTCATTGGAACTAAGAATCACTCACTTATGCCCCAATTATATACTTATGTTTGGGTGTGTGTGTATATATATATATATTTTCCCCACCATGTACCTCCAGATGTACGTGAACAACTTGTTCCAACTATTTCTTCTAGGATCCTATACTGTAATAATGGTACTTGGGCTCTTCTGATTAGAGTGATAGTTTCAGCTTAATGTAAGGCAGAGAGCAATGTGAGAGCTTAAGTAACTCTTTCAGATCATCTGATCCTATATACATTAAAGATATATTTTGATTCTGCATTTGGGGATACCATCAAAGTCTTGTTGTAGTTAAGCATGTATTAGGAGAATCATGGAAAGCTTCCAGGTGAGGATGTCTATAGCCCACATTCTCAAACTGCCTAACCGCATGGGCTGATCAATCCAATCCAATTTACCCAACACTTATTGAGCGCTAAAAAACATGAAAACCCTACAATCATTACTGTGGAGATATTAGATAGAAGGAAATAAATCTTATCATAAAATGTTAGAAAATGCTATTAGAATAAAGAGGATATTAAATGTTATTTTAGTATCAGAGATGGCTTCAGAGTTGCCGTTTCTTCAATGTGCTTGAAGTATAGGCGAGAGTTTGATAGAAGAGAAAGGTAGAAGAAAATTTCAGGTAAGGGAACAGCATGTACAACAACAGAGTATATGAAATATTAAAGGATGTTACTTGAGTCAATATCAATCAAGACTTTCCCAGCTCCAAATTATTATATATCAACATTCAGTATTTCTGATCTCACATTATTGTGAATTTTAGTAACTTAGATATACCTTCTATACTTCCCTTCAAGGAAAATTAATTTTAGTTCAAAAGTTACATGACCAGAGTTTCACTGCTGGATTACATTACTGATTCATGTCAGCTTCTTAAAATTTACATTTCTTTCATGCTTACTAACCTGAGGATATTTTTGAAATATTTTGTAAATTCAAAACTTGATTTTCAGTCTGGGCTTATTTCAAAATCTTTAGCAGTCTTCCTTCATTTTATTTCCCTTTTCATTTGAAGTGTTTTGCTCTGTCTTGAATAATGAGACATTGCACACTGATATTTCAATATGTTACAAAATGCAAAAACTCAGATATGGGCCAAATCTTTTAGAAATGTCAAACATCGTGGGTGAAATATCAACTGATACACAATATATTTCAATAGTTGTTAAAATTTCAGAATAAACTTAGTGTTTGTGGTTATAGTTATTCAGAAAATAGATATTAAATGTAGATATAGAGACATTGTCATAATTTTCATAGGAAAAAATCCATTTTAAGGCTATAACAACATTAATATCATTAATAGTTAATCATAGATTTTTGGTGTATTACCATTTTTACTGTATATATTTTATTATTATTAATTATAATTCTATAATTTGCAATTTAGGAATATATATCTTGATTGATTCCTTATTCTGAAGGAAACAACCAAAGTGCTTGGTTTGAAATCCCAAACCTTCCATAATTAAGTCTCAAAAAACTTGCCAAGATTTACCCCACTTTTATTTGCATGATGTCTCTAATTCTTTTGAAAATGTCTATGAGAACTTTAATCATCCCGCCTTTATGTATTGACTAGGAAAATGACATTAATTATTCTTTTTTAACCTATCCAACTAGTCTTGCATGAATTACAAAATCCAGCGGAAGTGCCGTTTTCTTCTTTGAAATCTTCCAGGTCTCACTCATCTTTTCTAATTTAACATCCTCGGTAATTTCCATTGTCTTTCTAATGACATGTAACATGCTCACGCAAAATACATTCTCATCAGTAATAGTATATTGCTACCAACTGTAACATGTCAGTCTATAAACTAGACACAATCTCCACCTTTTTCCACACACCTATCCAATATGCACTGGCAGTAATGTTAAAAACCTTTGGTATATATTACCAATCACTTTTATCCATGTACTGCCTACGACAAGTTTTCATATTATTTTACTGTTGTTATTTAAACATATAATAGAATGTATGTTTATACATTTGAATATTTATACTAGATATTCTATTCTATGTTTTGTTTATTTTATGTATTATTGCATATTATTATTTATTCTAAATATTATATGTTTCTAAAATAGAATATACCCTATGTTTGACATTATGATTATAACTTATTGTTGATTGTAACATATAGCTTATAATGTCATAAGCTTTAAACTTAGTAAACATTATTGATTTCAGAAAAAGATCTAATGCCTTTCAATATTTTAAAGAATCAAATTATTTTCAACTTTTCAGTGATAACTGTTGTCTACAAAAGTACCATGAAGGTTGTGCCAAGAATATGCATCTCTTGCCATCAACGAGTTTACAATCTAATTAATGTTAACATCTAAGCAACAACAGAAAATATAAATAATTTTGCAAGTCCTCAAACTCGTGTATTATAATGAAAGTTCATGAAAGATTTGGGGTAAGTAAATGAAGACAATAATCTTAGGGATTGTATTTCCTCATCACGTTTATGAACATCAAGGAAACAAACAATATGATAACTCAAGCCTTTCTCAAAATTTGAGCAAGTTTTATTTCTGTCATAAAAAAAGAACACTTTTCTATTCACAGTAATCTAGAATCCTCTCTGAGTTTCACCTTAATTCCTTTAATATATTTACTATCACATGAAAGAGGAAAAAGAATGGAAGTTGACTTTGTCTAACTCATAGTTACACTTTATTACTAATTTGAAAAGGTTAGATTTCTTGCAGATTTCTTCAGTTTTCTATGTTTGAGAATTAAACACTTTCCAACTTAGAACTTCTGCCCATGAGCTACAATCTTAAAGAATTGCGTGGACATCTTTTGGGTTCATCAATAGAGAAGAGAACTGCTAGATTATTAACTAAAAGAAATGTGATTTCAGGGCCGGCCCGGTAGCATGGCGGTTAAGTGCGTACACTCTGCTTCGGGGCCCAGGGTTTGGATCCTGGGCGCGCACCTATGTACCACTTGTCAAGTCATGCTAGGGTGGCATCCCATATAAAGTAGAGACAGATGGGCACAGGTGTTAGCCCAGGGCCAGTCTTCTTCAGCAAAAAAGAGGAGGATTGGCATCAGATGTTAGCTCAGGGCTGATCTTCCTCACAAAAAAAAAAAAAGAAAGAAATGTGATTGCAAATATTTGAGACCAAAAGGAGTTCAGGCACTATTTTACATATTTATGTTGATATGCTATAGTTTTATTTCTTCTATTTTATAAACAAATAAATGCACTGTATCAAAGGCTTTGACATCTGTTAATCTCAAAGAATATAAGCGAGATATATCTATCAGAGCCAATTTCACTCCAAATCTCTATACTGAACCAGGAAATAAAAGAAAAAAAAAACTCTTAAAATTGTTTATTTCCCCTTCATTGAGACCTCTCAAAAAAAAAAATAATAACAGTTATACAGGGCAAGAAATATTACAAAGCACAAATGTCTCAAGGCTTGATTAGTTGCCAAATGATGTTACTAACAATTAGTGTTAACATAATTTGAAATTCGGCATACTGTGTTTATGAAAGATATGCTCATATGCATATCTGTTAATTCTCTTTTGCGCATTTTATCTGACATCAAAAACATATTATCAATGAGATAGCATTGTCTGAAAATGGGACAAATTGCATACATTGCCATTTTAGAATATTATTGCCACCCTTTTCAATCTGTTCTGGCTAAAACTCCAATTCGCTTTGAAGATGAAGGTTTGTTTAGGTAAATCAAATAATTATAGCACTTGTATATTAAGAGTAAGACCACAGCCAATCAAAAATATTGTTTATAAAGAGTTTTAAATAGCCCCTAAAGAAGTTTAGAAAATCATAATATTGACTGAAAAGTACATAGTTTAAATCTGTATGTTTTCACTTATTGCATAATCTCATCTAAGTTATATATATGTAAGTATATACAGGTATATATGCATATATATGTATTTATGATGCACATATATATGTACATGTATAGTAGAATGACTTAAAGTAAGCATAACAAAATAGAATCAGTAGTTGAATCTGAATGCTTCTGATCGTCATGGTAACTATCAATGATCACCAGATTCACTATATTTAATTTTCACAGCAGCACTGCTTTGTCATGAATGTTCTGCTTACATAGATACACTTCATTGGCCTCGCCTTCCCCGTAGCAGCTGCAATTGAGCAGACATTTTGTAAAATGTAACTCTGTTTCCTTCCTCACAGTGAATTGGACTCAGGCTGAGCACTGGCCCAACTCGGGTGAATCAGAGTACCTTTCATGGTTATTTGTTATCTGACCTAAGAACTAGAGAAAGAAGAATGAGGCTACATATGACAAGGAAAATAGAAGTGGGAGATGGTGAACAATTACTCCTTTATTTTCACATCCCCTCCAATCCCAGTTTTTCACCTTTTTGAGGTCCCACTATATTTCCGTATCTGAATTTATGAGATGCTCTATTTGTATACTTACAATTCATTTCTGAATATACTCCTGTGAAATTGAAGTGATTTATTTATAACCAAGATAGTCTTAACAAGTATAATTACACTAACCATTTAATACATGAGGAAATTCGGCATCAGGGAAGTTAAGTATCTTTCTTCAAAGTCATACAGCTGTTGGAGGTCAGAGACATCTTTTGGACACAGTTCTGACTCCAAAGTCTGTGCTCATTCTCTTAAACCAAGATCAGGATGAGTGAGAGATTATTGATGATTCACGATCTTTTAAAATTATTCTCTATTTTCCAAATTTTCTACAATAACCATACACTTATGAATGAAAATATAAAAGTAATTTATTTTTGAAAGACATATAAAACCCATACATTCAGTAACATTCTATACTAAAAATTGAGAGCTTGGGCGTGTAATAGATATCTGGAACTGGGGATTGGAGTATTGAGTTCTGTGAGAATGGTGAAGTGTGTTGAAATGATACCAGAGACAAATTTCATCTATTTTACCTCTGTTTGTTTTTATATTTTATGGTCAATTGTTGGATATAGTCTTTGTTTGCTTAAGAGTATGTATTATGTAGTTGGGGGCTATATATATACATATATGTTCCATAATAAATCAGGTTAGTTACCCTTATTCAAGTCATCCTTACTCATACCTAAATTTTGGCGTATTCTAGCAGGTACTGAGAGAGGTTTCTAAAAAATTTTCCACTTCAATTTCAGACATGTCTCTTTTTCCCTACCGATCTGCACTTTTTTGCTGTATATATTTTGAGGCTATGCTATTAGGTGCATATAAATGTATAATTGATATGTTTTCCGGGTGTATTAAAACTTTATCATTATAAAATATCTCTTTTTAACTTTATTAATGCCTTTTGCCTTAAAGTCTGATTTAGCAGTATAAATATAGCTACATCAACTTTCTATAGGTTGACGTTTTTATTATATTTATTGTATATGATATTTTATTATATGTTTATATACAGTGGATGCCTGAAACCGTAGATAGTACTGAATCCTATATATACTATGTTTTTTCCTATACCTATAATAAAGTTAAATTTATAAATTAGGCATAGTAAGAGATTAACAACTAATAATAAAATAGAACAATTATAACAGTATACTATAATAAAATTCCAGTAGATCTTAGCATCCTCAGCATACAATTTTTTGTCTTTCCCTATTAAGTCCAGAACTTGCATCTTTTCACTTAAAGGAAACACTTTACACTTCTCTTTGACATATCTGAATTGCCAGCATCACCGCTCTTGTGCTTTGCCGCCATTATTAAGTAAAATAAAGATTACTTGAACATCAGCACTATGATACCAAGACAGTCAATCTGATAACCCAGATGGCGGTTACTAAGTGACTAACAGGTAGGTAGTATATACAGAGTGAATATGCTAAACAAAGGGATGATTACTGTTCAGGGTGGGAAGGAGCAGGAAGGAAGGTGTCAGATTTCATCACACTACTCAGAACAGTGCACAATTTAAAACTTATGAATTGTTTATTCCTGGAATTTTCCATTTAATATTTTCAGACTGCGGTTGACTTCAGGTAACTGAAACTGGGGAAAGTGAAAACATGGATAAGGGGAGACTACTAAGTGAGTGTGTGTGTATAAATAGGTATATATACATATATGTATTTATTTTTGTTTGTTTGTTTTTTTTGTTTGTTTTCAATATTTGTTTTGTTTTTTTTTTAACAGTTTAATTTTTTTTTTTTTTTAATTTTTTGTTTATTGCTGTAACATTGGTTTGTAACATTGTAAAAATTTCAGGTGTACGTCATTGTACTTCTATTTCTGCATGGACTACATCATGTTCACCACCAAAATACTAATTACAACCCATCACCACACACATGTACCGAATTATCCCTTTCACCCTCCTCCCTCCCCCCTTCCCCTCTGGTAACCACCAATCCAATCTCTGTCCCTATGTATTTGTTTATTGTTGTTATTATCTACAACTTAATGAAGGAAATCATACGGTATTTGACCTTCTCCCTCTGACTTATTTCACTTTGCATTATACCCTCAATGTCCATCCATGTTGTCACAAATGGCTGGATTTCGTCGTTTCTTATGGCTGAGTAGTATTCCATTGTGTATATATACCACAGCTTCTTTATCCATTCGTCCCTTGATGGGCACTTAGGTTGCTTCCAAGTCTTGGCTATCGTGAATAAGGCTGCAATGAACACAGGGGTGCATGTACCTTTGCAAATTGGTGTTTTCAAGTTCTTTGGTTAAATACCCAACAGTGGAATAGCTGGATCATATGGTAGTTCTATCGTTGATTTTTTGAGGAATCTCCATACTGTTTTCCATAGTGGCTGCACCAGTTTGCACTCCCACCAGCAGTGTATGAGAGTTCCCTTCTCTCCACATCCTCTCCAACACATGTTGTTTCATGTCTTGTTAATTATAGCCATTCTGACGGGCGTGAGGTGATATCTCATTGTAGTTTTGATTTGCATTTCCCTGATAGTTAGTGATTTTGAACATCTTTTCATGTGTCTGTTGGCCATCTGTAATCTGTATATCTTCTTTGGAGAAATGTCTGTTCAGGTCTTTTGCCCATTTTTTAATTGGGTTGGTAGTTTTTTTGTTGTTGAGATGCATGAGTTCTTTATATATTTTGGAGATTAAGCCCTTATCAGATGTATGGTTTGCAAATATCTTCTCCCAATTGTTAGGTTGTCTTTTCGTTTTGTTGATGGTTTCCTTTGCTGTGCAGAAGCTTTTTAGTTTGATGTAGTCCCGTTTGTTTATTTTTTCTATTGTTTCTCTTGCCCGGTCAGATGTGGTGTTTGAAAAGATGTTGCTAAGACCGATGTCGAAGAGCGTACTGCCTATGTTTTCTTCTAGAACTTTCACAGTTTCAGGTCTTACATTCAAGTCTTTAATCCATTTGGAGTTAATTTTTGTGTATGGTGTAAGGTAAGGATCTACTTTCATTTTTTTGCATGTGGCTATCCAGTTTTCCCAACACCATTTGTTGAAGAGACTTTCTTTTCCCCATTGTATGTTCTTGCCTCCTTTGTCAAAGATTAGCTGTCCATAGATGTGTGGGTTTATTTCTGGGCTTTCGATTCTATTCCATTGATCTGTGTGTCTGTTTTTGTGCCAGTACCATGCTGTTTTGGTTACTACAGCTTTGTAGTATATTTTGAAATCAGGGAGTGTGATACCTCCAGCTTTGTTCTCTTTTCTCAGGATTCCTTTAGCTATTCGGGGTCTTTTGTTGTTCCATATAAATTTTAGAATTCTTTGTTCTATTTCTGTGAAAAATGTTGTTGGAACTTTGATAGGGATTGCATTGAATCTATAGATGGCTTTAGGAAGTATGGACATCTTAACTATGTTAATTCTTCCAATCCAAGAGCACGGAATATCTTTCCATTTCTTTGTGTCTTCTTCAATTTCTTTCAGAAATGTTTTATAGTTTTCAGTGTACAGATCTTTCACCTCTTTGGTTAAGTTTATTCCTAGGTATTTAATTCTTTTGTTGCAATTGTAAATGGGATGGTATTCTTAATTTCTCTTTCTGCTACTTCGTTGTTAGTGTACAGAAATGCAACTGATTTTTGTATGTTGATTTTGTATCCTGCAACTTTACCATATTCGTTTATTACTTCTAAAAGTTTTCTGGTGGATTCTTTGGGGTTTTCTATATATAAAATCATGTCATCTGCAAATAGTGACAGTTTCACTTCTTCCTTTCCAATTTGGATCCCTTTTATTTCTTTCTCTTGCCTGATTGCTCTGGCTAGGACTTCCAATACTATGTTAAATAGGAGTGGTGACAGTGGGCATCCTTGTCTGGTTCCTGTTCTTAGAGGGATAGCTTTCAGTTTTTCACCATTGAGGATGATATTAGCTGTGGGTTTCTCATATATGGTCTTTATTATGTTGAGGTACTTTCCTTCTATACCCATTTTATTCAGAGTTTTTATCATAAATGGATGCTGGATCTTGTCAAATGCTTTCTCTGCATCTATTGAGATGATCATGTGATTTTTGTTCTTCATTTTATTAATGTGGTGTATTACGTTGATTGATTTGCGAATGTTAAACCATCCCTGCATACCTGGAATAAATCCCACTTGATCATGGTGTATAATCTTTCAACGTATTGTTGTATGCGATTTGCTAGTATTTTGTTGAGGATTTTCGCATCGATGTTCATCAGTGATATTGGCCTGTAATTTTCTTTTTTTTGTGTTGTCCTTGTCTGGTTTTGGTATCAGGGTAATGTCAGCTTCGTAGAATGAGTTAGGGAGCTTCCCCCCCTCCTCAATTGTTTGGAAGAGTTTGAGAAGGATAGGTATTAAGTCTTCTTTGAATGTTTGGTAGAATTCACCAGGGAAGCCGTCTGGTCCTGGACTTTTATTTTTGGGGAGGTTTGTGATTACTGTTTCGATCTCCTTACTGGTGATTTGTCTATTCAAATTCTCTACTTCTTCTTGATCCAGTTTTGGAAGGTTGTATGATTCTAAGAATTTATCCATTTCTTCCAGATTGTCGAATTGGTTGGCATATAGTTTTTCATAGTAGTCTCTTATAATCTTTTGTATTTCTGAGGTGTCTGTTGAAAGAGGTGTCTCCTCTTTCATTTCTGATTTTCCTTATTTGTGCCTTCTCTCTTTTTTTCTTGGTGAGTCTAGCTAAAGGTTTGTCTATTTTGTTGATCTTTTCAAAGAACCAGCTCTTGGTTTTATTAATTTTTTCTATTGTTTTTTTGGTCTCCATTTCATTTATTTCTGCTCTGATTTTTATTATTTGCCTTCTTCTACTGATTTTGGGCTTTGTTTGTTCTTTTTCCAGTTCCTTTAGGTGCATTGTTAGATTGTTTATATGAGATTTTTCTTGTTTGTTGAGATAGGCCTGTATTGCTATAAACTTCCCTCTTAGAACCGCTTTTGCTGTATCCCATAAATTCTGGCATGTTGTATTTTCATTTTCATTTGTCTCCAGGTATTTTTTGATTTCTTCTTTGATTTCTTCGTTAACCCAGTCGTTGTTCAGTAGCATTTTGTTTAATCTCCATGTATTTGTGGCTTTTCTGATTTTCTTCCTATAGTTGATTTCTAGTTTCATACCGTTGTGGTCAGAAAAGATGCTTGGTATTATTTCAATCTTCTTAAATTTATGGAGACTTGTTTTGTGGCCTAATATGTGATCAATCCTGGAGAATGTTCCATGTGCATTTGAAAAGAACGTGTATTCTTCGGTTTTTGGATGGAATGCTCTGTATATATCTACTAGGTCCATCTGTTCTAGTGTGTCGTTTAAGGCCAATGTTTCCTTATTGATCTTCTGTTTGGATGATCTATCCGTTGGTGTAAGTGGAGTGTTAAAGTCCCCTACTATTATTGTGTTACTGTCTATTTCTGTTT
Organism: Ceratotherium simum simum; assembly: GCF_057802395.1. Taxonomy (NCBI): domain Eukaryota; kingdom Metazoa; phylum Chordata; class Mammalia; order Perissodactyla; family Rhinocerotidae; genus Ceratotherium; species Ceratotherium simum. Next base: position 35,685,673 of record NC_141905.1, read on the forward strand.
TTATGTCTGTTAATAATTGCTTTATATATTTAGGTGCACCTACATTGGAGTGCGTAGATATTTACAAGTGTTATATCCTCTTGTTGGATTGTTCCCTTGATCATTATGTAATGCCCTTCTTTGTCTCTTTTTACAGTTTTTGTTTTAAAGTCTATTTTGTCTGATATGAGTACTGCTACCCCAGCTTTCTTTTCATTGCCATTTGCGTGGAGTATCTTTTTCCATCCCTTCACTTTCAGTTTGTGAGTGTCTTTAGGTCTGAAGTGTGTCTCTTGTATGCAGCATATATATGGGTCTTGTTTTTTTATCCAGTCAGCCACCCTATGCCTTTTAATTGGAGCATTTAGTCCATTGACGTTTAAAGTAGCTATTGATAAGTATGTACTTACTGCCATTTTTTAACTTTTTTTTTTTCCCCTCAGTGTTTTAGTAGTCCTTCTCTGTTCCTTACTTCTTCTATACAGAATTGATGGTCACTTTAGTTTGACCTCTGTCTGAAAGCTGTACTCTTTAACTACCCTCCTCCCTCCTTTTGTGTTTTTTATATCATATCTAACCTCTTTTTTGTGCATTTGTATCCATTACGTTCTAATCGTGGAAATAGATAATTTTTCCTATTTGTGGTCTTCTCTTTTCCCCTTAAATCAGTCCCTTTAACATTTCTTGTAACACTGGTTTCTTGGTGACAAACTCCTTTAATTTTTGCTTATCTGGGAAAATTTTGATCTCTCCTTCCATTTTGAACAATAACCTTGCTGGGTAGAGTATTCTTGGCTGTAAGTTTTTTCCTTTTAGCACTTTAAATATATCGTGCCATTCTCTTCTAGCCTGTAAGGTTTCTGCTGAGAAGTCAGCTGATAGCCTTATGGGGTTTCCTTTTTATGTAACTTGACATTCTCTTGCGGCTTTTAGGATTCTCTCTTTATCTTTAATTCTGGACATTTTGATTATGATGTGTCTTGGTTTGGGCCTCTTGGGGTTTATCTTGTTTGGGGCTCTCTGTGCCTCCTGTACCTGGATGTCTGTTTCCTTCCTTAGGTTAGGGAAGTTTTCATATATTATTTCTTGAAATAGATTCTCTGCCCCCTTGTCTCGCTCTTCTCCTTCCGGGACACCTATAACACGGATGTTAGTGCGCTTGATGTTGTCCCAGAGGTCCCTTAGACTGTCCTCACTCTTTTTAATTCTTTTCTCTTTTACCTGTTCACCTTGGGTAATTTCTTCTAGTCTTTCTTCCAGCTCACAGATCCGTTCTTCTGTATCCTCTACTCTGCTTTTGAGTCCCTCTAATGATTTTTTCATTTCCAGTATTGTATTCTTCATTTCTGATTGGTTCTTTTTTATATCTTCCATTTCTTTGTTGACATTCTCACTGAGTTCATCTATTCTTCTCCCCAGATCAGTGAGCATCCTTAACACTCTTAGTTTGAACTCTCTGTCGGGTAGGTTGCTCATTTCTGTTTCACTTAGTTCCTTTTCTGGGGTTTTGTCCTGTTCCCTTACTTGGAATGTATTCTTTTGCCTCCTCATTTTGCCTCTTTCCCTGTGCTTGTGTCTACGTATTAGGTAGGTCAGCTACGTCTCCTGCTCTTGGATAGGTGACCTTATGTAAGTGATGGCTTAGGAGGCTTCCAGTGTGCTTCCCTCAGTTCTCAATGTTCCAGGGGTGACTCCTATGTGGGCTATGTGTGTCCTTCTATTGTGGCCTATTAGCTCTCCCTATAGGTGCCCAGGGAGGCTGAGTTATGCTCCTGGCCAGCTGTTGTAATGCTCAGCTGCTTGTAGTTGTTGTGGGCCCTTCAGTCTCTTTATCAGGTGTGGGGAGCCCCAGCACAGTTGGCTGTAAGTTCTAATACCACATTTGTGTTGCAGTATTTCTTTTAAGTGAGTAGGCCCCCAGTGTGGCAGGTTGTTAGGCTCAGGGCCTTACAATTGCTATAAGCCTCTAGCCTATTAGGTCTCTTGTCAGCTCTCTGAGGATTGCAGCTGGGTGGGGCTGGCCTCAGGCACAGGAGCACCCAATTGTTTCAGGCTTTGGAAGGTGGGGCAAACCTCCTATTTGGGTCTTTGAGAAGCACAAGTCTTCTGCAGCTGACAAGCCCTGTTGCCCACAGGTCCACACACACAGTCAACACAGTCCTGCCCCGTGTGAGCACCCCGACCTCCCCAAGCGGACCCAGTCTCTCCACGGCGGGAGCCCCACACACTCCGCCACCACCCCACACTCTCCACCCGCTCCTTGTGCACACCCTGCCCCACTCAAGTCAGCTCAGTTGCCAGGCTGCAGAGAATCCAGCCACCAATCTATGCAGGCCCACAGGTTGCCTGAGGGCTTGTTGTTGGGTGGGGCCAGTCTCTAGGGTGGGCTGCCTGCCCTGGCTGAGCTGGATTAAATCGGTGCTCTAGCGGGTGGAGCAGACCCTGGGCTAGCAGGTCTCAGGGAGAACTCCAATGGCGTCTGTGTCAGCACGCTCACACCAGGCCACAACAATGGCCGCCGCCAATGTCCCAGTCCCTGGAGAGGTCTCACCCCTCACCGAGATGCACTCAGGGCCTATTAGGTGAGTCTCTTGTCACCAAAGCACTGTGTACCTTTCTTTCTGGTGATTTTAGGATGCTTTCTGGAACGGGTGAGTTTGTGCACGGGCCCTTTAAGAGCCAGTTTTAGTTTCTTTGTGAATCGGGTTTTCTGGGGGTGCTACCCAATGCTTTAGTAGCAGGCAAAGTCAGATATTATGCCACTGGTGTCGATTGTGCTGGGTCCACGAAATGCCCACAGCGGGGGCGCTCCCCGGCTCAGGACCCCGCGCCTCCAGGGAGGCTGCGTACCTGTGAGCTGCTCCCGGCGGCCGTGACGCTGGCGGCTTGTGAAGGCGGCATTTTTCCTCTCCAGAAGGGAGTCTCTGTCTCTTCTACCCCAGTTAGCATTGTCCGTTGTTGCAGGAGTTCCTCTTATCCAGTTTTCAGTTCTGTCTCAGGGGTAATTTTTCCACGAGTAGTTGTAAATTGGCAGTGTCCATGGGAGGAGGTGAGTTCAGAGTCTGCCTACGCCGCCATCTTGACTCCTCTCCTCCATATATGTATTTATTTTTAAACTTTCTATATCCTTATATTTTAGATATGCTTCTTATAAAAAGAAAGGTTTTGTGGGTTTTTTTCCTCTATTTATTTATTTATTTTGTATAGATGTCATAGTAGTCTATAACATTTGAAATTTTAGTTGTACATTATTGTTTGTCTGTCACCATATAAATGAGTCCCTTCAGCCCTTGTGCTCACTCTTCCAATCCCTTTCTCCATGGTAACCACCAAACTGTTCTCTCTGTCAGTGTGTTAGTTTACCTTTCACGTATGAGTGAAATCATGCAGTCTTTGTTTTTCTCTGTCTGGTTTATTTTGCTTAACATAATACCCTCCAGGTCCATCCATGTTGTTGCAAATGGGACAGTTTTGTCTTTTTTACAGCTGAGTAGTATGCCATTGTGTATATATATATATATATATATACCACATCTTAGTTTTGTGTTTTTTTTTAAGTGGGATAATCTTTGACTTATGATTGGACTCTGGCCCACTGACATTTATTCTTAAATCAATATATTTGATATAAATCAAACTATTTTTGGATTGTTTTATCATTTTGATGGCTCTATCTCTTCTTGTTTCTCTCATTTTTTGTCTTCTGTTTGAATAATTAATTTTTATCCTCCTATTTTTTACACTCTGTTAGCTTGAAATTTACACACTGTACTATTATCATTAGTGATTTCCCTAGAGATTTCAAAATGATTCTCAACTTATCAAAGGCTAAATATCAAACACCTTTTTTCCCCTTCTACAAAAAAATTCAAGGACCATATTAAAATACAGTTCCATTTATGCCCTTCTGATTAATCCTCCTGCATCTCCAACATTCAAATTGGGAGCATTTTTCTTCTGCCAAGAGAACATCTTTTAGTACTTCCTTTTGTGTCATCAGCTGATCAAAAATTTTTCTCAGTTTTTGTCTGAAAATGTCTTTAATTTCTCTTCATCCTTGAAGACTGTTTCTTTCTGTGGAATTCCAAGTCAACAGTTTGGTGTTGCTGTTACTTTTGTTTCAAGATTTTGAAACAGGAATTAGTAAACAAGGTAAAAGGAAAATTGGCCCCAAATACTGGGCTTGCTTCTCTGAACATCATGAAATCTGGTTTCTGGCCTGCTGTGAAAGGTAACTATAGTGGCATTTCAAGTCACCTGTTGGTTAAAACAATTCCTATGTATTATTTCTCGCAAATGAATGAATTGCCTGAATGATTCTTGTCTGGGCCAGATGTGGCAGTTCTTGGCTGGGCATGCCCATGTATTTACAGATGGGTGGTGGGTTGACTAAGGGCTGGCTGGTCTAGGATGTCCTTGCCTGGGCTGGCTCAGCTCCATTCCACGTGTTATCTTGTTCTCTAGCAGGATCACATGGGCTCGTTCTAATTATAGTGACAGGGTTCCAAGAATGGAAGCTTGAATTCTCTTTTGAAACCTAGGCTCAGAACTGGCAAGTTGCCCCTTCTGCCCAATTACTTTGGCCAAAGCAAGTTCCAAGGCCAGCACAGATTTAAAAGGGCAGAAAAAAACCTCCACCTTTTGTTGGGAGGAAGCAGAGAGTCACATTTTAAAGGGCACAGATATTCCAATTAATCTATTACACCTGCTGATTCTTTATGAATTTATTAGTACCCCATTGCTTTTAAGATGATATTGAGGTATATCTTGCTTTTCTAGTTATCCTCTGAGGGAGAGTTGATCTGATTTACTTAGTCTGCCGTTACTGGAAGACTGTTATTTCTGTTTCTAGGAACTTTTATTGTACAAATTGGTACAGCTAACAATAATGGAACTATGATATTTTTGTTAACGAAAGACAATAATTATTTTAGTAGCATTGCCTTTTTTTCCCACTAAGCAGTAATATTCACTCACAGTCACACAAAGTACTCTGGCTAGGAGGTCAGGCAGTTTCTTAGTGATACTCCGTTTGTCCCCAAGGAGTTCATGTACCAGCATGCTTAGTTATGTTTACTTCAAGTGGATATGTCATGTAAATTTAGTTCTTGACATGCAATTCAGGAAATTGAGTCTCTTTTACAGTCCACTGATTGTAAAGTCCATGAACAGTTTATCGGGTAGTTTCCACTCAATCAGTCTGCCTGGTGTAATTCTTCCCAAGGGACTGAAACTCCATGTCATTATTTCAACGCCAAGTAGGTCTGCTTGCCTTGTAATAGTTGGGAATTCATGATTACCCCTTACAGGGACTTTCCAGACTTGTTATTAAACCGCTGTTTTTCTTTCCCTGTTATTCTAGCAGCAACCCCAGAAAAAAGAAGCAGTGGTAAATAAAATAAGACTATATATTGTATGCTCCATTAAACAAAGAACTTATGGGGATATTTCCTATTATTTTTCTTTTATTCTACATCAGAAAAAAGAAAATTATAAATTTGTAGAAAATATCTACTGGTTTCTCTTTCACAATGTCACTATTTTTAAATCCTGCACTCCCCCAATAACATCACTCTTTATCAAGTTATCATTAAATTGATGTTTAGCATGAGTGAAGAGTCAACATGACTTATCTCAATAGCCACTTAACTGAAGAATAATGCAGGTTTCAAAGGCCATGTGGTATTGTTCAGCACCATTATGCTTTCTTTCTTTCTTTTTTGTTTCTTTGATGAGAAAGATTAGCCCTGAGCTAACATCTGTAGTCAATCCTCCCCTTTTTGCTGAGGAAGATTGGCCCTGTGCTAACATCCATGCCCATTTTCCTCTACTTTATATGTGGTCCACCTGCCACAGCATGGCTTGAGAGTGATGCATAGGTCCACACTCGGGATCCGAACCTGTGAACCCGGGGCCCCCTGAGGTGGAGTGCACAAACTTAACCACTATGCCACCTGCCGGGCCAGCCCCATGCTTTCTTTTTTTTAATATTTATTTTTCTAAATCTGATTCACAGATACATCAGTCAGCAAATATTTGTTAATCTTCCACTTTATGACTATCACTAAACTCTGCACTTTCAGAAATAAAGATAAAAAGCATGACAAATATCCCTCTTTAGAAGAAGTGAGGTAGAAAAATACTAACATTAAAAAAAAAACCAACATCAATATTTATTGTCCAGACTAATTAAATGCATATATATACACATTTTTAATATTTATTCAGAAAATTCATGCCCTGAGACTGATTTTTAAGGACCATATAAAACACTGTAATTCCTATAAAGTCTTTCCTGTTGCTTTAAGTCTGCAAAAATGTCTACCTCCTCAGAACTCTCAAAGCAGTAAAATTTATATTAGTTTTATACATGTATCATGATCTACTTTCCTTTTGTAGTTTTTTATGACTGTATGATACTTTATTCTAGAGAATAAATACTTTGATTAGCAGAGTCTATGTCCTATTTATCTACATGTGCTCCATAATGCCCAATATAATTATCTGCACATAATAAGTGATCAATAAAGAGCAGTGAATGATTAAATAGTTATTGAACAAAAGGATAAAAATCAGTGTACATTGACTAATTTAAAATTTCTTAGAGGTTTTAAAGTAAAGAGTATCTAATAAGCAAATTTCTGAGAAGAACATTGTAGAAAAGCAGAAAGAATTAAAAAAAACAAATCTGGAGACAGTGAATATATTTTCCCAGCTGAAATAAAAGAGGCCATTGTTGATTATGGTGGATAGAATGATAATTTGAAGTCAATCTATAGAGGGACCTGAAAATCAGATGTCAGACTCTACGCTTTATGACAAATAATTAGTGTCAGTCCTGGTCTTGATTAATGGAATAACATCCTGAAAGCAAATCAACTTATCTCTCTCCTTTTCACTAACCACCAGCTGGACATGTTTGTCTTAACACATGGTATAAGTCCTGTGAACTAACAATTTCAGCCCGACTAAGCAGGGGGATTTTTCTCAAAGCATTCCTCTGCTAGACCACTTGTGCTTTACTCTATCTTTTGCTCCTGCCTACTAAAATATCAATGTAGACCTAAACTAATCTAACAAATCCCCTTCCCCACACCAACCTCAAAAGACCTACTTTGTGTGTTCTCTCTAAAGTATCACTTGGATTATTAGTACAAATCTTTTCTTTCTGCCAGTAAAACCTACAAGCCTCTTTAAAGCATTCACAGAACGCACCTCTTGTTTTAATAACAGCATCTAGCATACAGCCCGGCACACTGAACTGCCCAAGGTCTGATATTTGAACAAGCGTCTACTATGAGCATGGCCCTTTGCTAATGCCATGGGTGCTACATAGCAAAATCATGGCTTCTGCCTCCAAATGCCTACAGTCAAGTTAGACAAAAAAGATAGTCTGAAAGACGTTAAAGAACAATAAAAAAAAAACCCACAATCAATATAAAACATACGAAGTTGTCTATGCAGTGAATAGTATAGATGATTTCTTTGGTTTTAGATCTGCAGTTTTAGGAAGGAATCACAAATGAGAGAGGATTTGAGCTGAGAGTCAAAGGATCCATAAGATAAGCTAGGAGACAGGAGGACAAAGAAAAACCCAAGTGACATTTAGTCTAAACAAGTAAAAAAAGAAAACAGAGAATTATAAGGTATATTCCGTGAGTGCAGAGCAGACCAGTTTAGCAGTGCAGAAGATCATACAGGAAGTAGTAAATGGTAAAACTGGATGACCAAATCAGGGATAGATTGGGTGAAGGGGGTCAGAAGGTATAAACTTCCAGTTATAAAATAAATAAGTCATAAGAATGTAATATACAGCACGGTGACTATAGTTAATACTGTACTGCATAGTTGCTAAGAAAGTAGATCTTAAAAGTTCTCAACGTAAGAAAGGAAAATTTTGTAACTAGGTATGGTGACAGATGTTACCTAGACTTATTGTGGTGATCATTTTGCATTATATACAAATATTAAATCATTATATTCTACACCTGAAACTAATATAATGTTATACATCAATTATATCTCAAAAAAAATTAGGGATACATTATGAACACTCTTTAATGATGGCTCTGGGATGTAAGATTCAGATAGAAACTCCTCTAAGACAGAAAGTGGGAAGGCCAGAGGATCAGAGCCTTAGTCCTTCAAAAGTATCACCTGCGTGAATTGCCACCCATGTTGTTATTAAGGCAGATCAGCCAAATTCTGCCTGATTGAAATCTTAAGTTTGAGACAATTGTAAAATATTCTGATGAACATTTCTAGTAAGGCATGGAAGATGGAGGACAAAAATATAATAAGACACATATGTAGAAAACAGATTTTTGACAAATATGTAAAAGCAAGTCATTGGAGAAATGATAGTGTTTCAACAAACAATGCTGGAACAACTCAATATCCACAGGCAAAAAATGTGAGCTTTAATCCTTTTTGCACCTATAAGAAAAATTACTTCAAAGTGAATCATACACCTAAATGTAAAACCTAAAACTATAAACGTTCTAGGAGAGAACATAGGAGAAAAATCTTTATGACATTGGGTTAGGTGAGGGTTCCTCAAGTACAACGCAACAGCACAATCAACGAAAGAGTAAATTGATAAATTAGACTTCATCAAAATTAAATTTTTCTTCTCTTCAATAAGATACAGTTATAAAATGGAAAGAAAAGCCACAGACTAGTTTAACGTAATTGCAAAGCAGGGCCAGCCCCATGGCATAGCAGTTAAGTGCATGCACTCTGCTGCTGGTAGCCTGGGTTCAGATCCCGGGTGTGCACTCATGCACCCCTTGTTAGGCCATGCTGTGGCGGCGTCCCACATAAAGTAGAGGAAGATGAGCACAGATGTTAGCCCAGGGTCAGTCTTCCTCAGCAAAAAGAGGAGGATTGGCATGGATGTTAGTCAGGGCTGATTTTCCTCACAAAAAAAAAAAAACTTCCTCACAAAAAAAAAAACTTCCTCACAAAAAAAAAAAGTAATTGCAAAGCATATAAATGATAAAGGTCTTGTATCTAGAGTATATTAAGAACTCTTAAACCTGAATAATAATAAAAAACCAACCCAATAAAAATGGACCAAACATTTAAATAGTAACTTAACTGAAAAATACATGTGGATGGCAAATAAGCACGTAAAGAGATGCTCAACATTTTTGTCACTGGGAAAATGCAAATTAAAAACACAATGAAATACCACTAATCACAAGAATGGCTAAAATTAAAAGACTGACTATATGGAGTGTTGACTACTGTATGGAGGAACTGGAACTCTCCAGCTCCTCTGATGGAAATGTAGATTGGTACAACCACTTTGGAAAACAATGTGGCAGTTTCTTAAAAAGATAAGTGTACATCTACCACTTGATGTAGTTATTCCACTCCCCCAAATATCCAAGAGAAAAGAAAATATATGCCAATACATAGACTTGTGCATGAATATGCATTTGAATCAATAGTTCATACAACCTGAATAAATTTCAAAATAACTATGCTGAGTGAAATCAGTCAAAATAAGACAAAATAAGACAAAAAGAGTACATACTGTGTCATTCCGTTTTTATAAAGCTCTAGAAAAGGCAAACTAATATATAGTGACAGACTGCAGATCAGTGGTTGCCTGGAGGAAGGAACAAGGAGAAACAGGAAGGAGGATTTACAAAGAGGCACAAGGCCACTTCTGGGGGTGGTGGATATCTTCACTATTTTGACTGTACTGATGGTTTCAAGACAGCACACACATATGCAAAAACTTCTCAAATTGTACACTTTAAATATGTGCAGTTTATTGCATGTCAATTATAACTCAATAAAGGTATTCAAATTAAAAATAATAAATAATGAAGTGTGAGCAGGGACAGAAAGTATGGGGGTTTTTGGAAGTTATTTTCAGCAAAGGTGGTATTCAAACTTTGGTAACTGATTCAGATCACATAAGAAAATGGTGGACTAACATATTCCTTTCTTTTCCTTTCTCTCTCTCTCTGTCTTCCTGCCTTCTTCTCTCCTTCTTTTCTTTTTCTTTAATTATTTCTTTTGGGAAGTATGGTAAAGCAACACTGTTTGTTGGCTTACTAGTCTGATTTTGCTATTTCTAGTTTTCCACTTTTAATTGTGTCTACTATATGTAAGCTTGATTAAATATTATCTATATTCACTTCAGCTCTTGGTAAAGTTTCATCAATATTGTATGCAGCAAAAAAGTGTAGGCAAAAAAACCAAACCAAATTGCAAATGAATATAAAAGTTTAATACTAACAAAAAATTTTATTTAGTTAATTTTAAGATTTTTTTAGAATATTAATTTATTTCATATTGCAGGGTAGCACTCTGTTCTGGTAAGATTATATTTTTTTCCTTCTATGATATTCCATTGCTGAATTTTATTGCCATATAAATAAATGGAATTTAAAGAAATAAGAAACTTGACTAAGTGGTGTATATTACCTAAATGTCATTAAGATGTTATGGAGATATTTATCATTCTGGTTTTAAATCCACTTGTTTCATTCATTGTGCTACTCTAATATTTGTCTCTTTTATTTTTTTACTTAGCTAACATAAGACAGGTATAAATTCTCTTAGGTGAATCTTACATAAAATGACTATGGCTAATCTAAAACTAATTGTCTGTCTTTATAAACTGAGGTCAAAAGATCTCTGATTAAAAAGATCTTCCTTGATTGCTAAAACTGAAGTTTGTTATCTAGAAAGTCATCAATGCAGCTAAAAATGAAAATATAATTTGGTTGAAGTCAGTGTGATGAAATCTATGTGTCACTGTGAACAGTGCCTTCTACATATCAACTAAACAAGTTCGTCTTCAGATGGTATTTAATTTCCTTTATTTTTCTATGAGTCAGTTTTGTATTTGGAACAGACAAATACAAGTTAAATCATTTTATCTGCTATCATTCAGAGAGACCTTATGTAAACTGATGTTAAGTTTATCTTGTTCCACAGAAACGACAAATGATCAAATGCCTGGAGTTACTCGATATAAGTTTTTGTCTCCACCCTGAGCTGACAGCATAGTGGATCAATGCCTCAATATTTTGATATGATTGAGAAGACTTTTCTTAATTTATTTAAAGCATTTTTCTGATTATGTGCTTCAATTTTTTTTTAAGCACAGAGAAATGAATTTTTAAATATATTGTAATGTTTCTCCTCTAAAGATAAATATTTCCATCAGTTTGGTGCATCTATGGCAGCTGTAGATATGGATTGATTAATCACTTTATTTACCTATCTACCTATCTATCTGTCTATCTGTCATCTATCTATCTACCTATCTACTGCGCATTCTGAAAAGTACATGTAACTCAGTCAAATATGCAGTCTTTACGTGAATGAATGACATTGTGCACACATTTTATGTCATTTTTGTCATTGTGCAACTTGTGCTCACAATTTATGTCATTTTTCCTCTTAGATTATTGCCTTTTTCTCTATTATTTCCCATTCTTAAATCATTGATTAATTTTATAAAAGTTAGTTTCTCTTTTGCTATATTGTTTATTTGCTTTATTTTGTCATTGATTTTTCAGTTATATACCTTTTGAAAAGACATTTTCACAATATATGAGTTAACTTCAAAGAATAGTTTTTAATCAGTTGTATTCTGTTTCGTCATCACATTTATCAAGAGTATTTAAAATTGTCTTTATGTTTTCAAATGACTTCATGTTTTAACTGAGTTTGTGAATAATACATTATCCTCACTAACAGACTCTTAATTTAGATTCATAACAAGTAGAAAGAGTAGTCTTATAGCTTTTTCAAAAACAGAAAATGAATAGTTGCCAGTTGGAGAGCTGGTCTCAGGGTAACTTTGGTTGAAAATAGCATACATATTAATAATAGAGGTGTATACAATAAGACAATGTGGTGGCTCAACTGACTATAAATTCCGTGTGTAAGACTGGCTTCATAGTTGGTTTAACAATGTCCTCAATGACATTAGATCTTCCCATCTTTCCACAGTGCAAGGAAAATTTTCTTTGACTGTTTTTGTGTTTATAAGATGGCTGCAACAGCTCTGGTTAAAGCACTTCCTTACTCAGAGATGAGGGGGTGGAGAGGGAGGGAGAGACAGAGAGACAGAGACAGGGATTTTCTTCCAAAAGGAAGCAAGCAATATGTTCTGCTTTCTATTTTGATGGAACTAATTTGAAGCAATGATCAGTGATTGCTGCCAGGGAAATGCTACATACTGATTGCCTTGGATCTGACTTCAAACCCAGATCAAATAACTATGGAAAAGGGGATAGATTCATTCCACCAGAATTGTGCTTTTTTTTTTGGAAGAAGTGATAATAATAAACTATTTTCTTTCTTTCTGGATGTTAATAGGATTTATATTTAAAATGTACGTATGTGTGTATGTGTGTGTACATACACCTATACAATATATATGTTCACTTAATTTTTCAAGCTTATCCTAATTTTTTTAAAACTGACATATATTTCGGTCATCCTGGCTTCTTTCTCAGAAACCTCTAGAATGTGTAGTTATATGCTCTGTTATATGCTTTTGTAGTCTATAGATTTCACCTCTCATAATTTTCTTAACTACTCTTCTACTCTGACTTCTCATGTTTTCCATATACATCACTGATCAAACACATACAGTGTCAATTCTGTATTTTAATACATACATTTTGAAATTTTTTTCTGTTTTTGAGAGTTTTTTTACAGTTTTATTGAGATATAATTGACATACAGCACTCTATATATTTAGGGAGTACAACACAATGATTTGATTTACATATATTGTGAAATGATTACCACAATAAATTTAGTTAATATCCATCATCTCATAGACACACAAAAAAAGGAAAAAGAAAAAGATGTTTTTTACCTTGTGATGAGAATTCTTGGGATCTACTCTCAACAACTTTCAAACATATCATACAGCAGCATTAACTATATCTGCTTGTGAATCTTAGTTTCCTTCTAATTCTTCCTTATTTCATCAGTCTCTCTTTTTATTTTGTCCTGTTGTCTTTCATCTTGGCCAATTCCCTCATAAGGTTTTCCTGCTTCTATTTCATATTAAAAATATGTTTTTGTATTATATTGATGATTTCAAATATTTCCTAATTTTTTTAATTCAGGGATTCTTTTTCTTCCTAGATTTTAGGATCGTTTTCTTTTTTTTTTTTTTGTGAGGAAGATCAGCCCTGAGCTAACATCCATGCCAATCCTCCTCTTTTTGCTGAGAAAGACTGCCCCTGAGCTAACATCGATTGCCAATCCTCCTCCTTTTTTTTTTCCCTTTTTCTCCCCAAAATCCCAGTAGATAGTTGTATGTCATAGTTGCACATCCTTCTAGTTGCTGTATGTGGGACGCTGCCTCAGCATGGCCGGACAAGCAGTGCGGACAAATGGTGTGTCGGTTCACGCCAGGGATCTGAATCCGGGCGCCAGTAGGGGAGCACATGCACTTAACCACTAAGCCACGGGGCCGACCTCCAATTTTAGGATCATTTTCAATGTCCCTTGGTTTTGTCTTGTTTTTATGGTAGGCTTCATTTTTCCCTAATGTTTACTCATCATAAAATAAAGAGATGTATATCCAGACCTGGCGTTTGTCAATCGACGAAGTATGTGGCATGCCCTAATATGTACTAATATTAGGACACATTTTATCAATAGCTGTGTGTATCAGTCAACTTCTGCCATACTAATTCTAACAAACAAATCCAGGGGTCTCACTAGCTTAGAACAACAAAGTTTTGTCATTTTACTCATACTACATGTCGACTATGGGTTGCTGTGATTCTGAATGTTTGTTGCTATGTTGTACTCAAGGCTGCTGATTGACTATAGGTCTGTTCCCTACAGATCTGCAGTGTTTTCCTATTTTAATATGCAAGTCTGATCCCTGTGATTAAGGAGAAAAGCAAAAGCACCCAGGCTAAACTATGCAATCCCTAAAGCTTCTGCCAGGATAGAGCAAAATTTATTGTGCACCCATCCCACTGGCCAAAGGATGTCACATTACCAAGCCCTAAATCAATGAGACAAGAATGTATACAACTCCCATTGGATCTTCAGGCAAGTCACATGGCAATGGATAAAGAGATTTAATTCTATCACAGAGAGAGAACAAATAGTTGGGGATAATTATCTGGTCTACATCCATCAATTTTTAGGAAAATTTTAAAATGCCATTGACTGGTTCTGCTTTTGAGAACACGAGGCAATGTTACAGTATCTTGGAAATCTTAGAAAATATTTTAGGTGTCACTGTGTTCACTCTGGGAGATAGAATAATTAACTTCAAGAGAATAATTTAAAATAGACATCCTGAAATAACTTCACATATAAAAGGGCAAAGTCCTTCCTACCATTGCAATATATCAAAATTCCTTCCAATTTCAGTTCTATCCCAACACTGTAAAATCCCATCACACATTTTATGATAAAAGATAAGCAGAGCTATTAAGGAAAAATTGGAAAACTCCCTCTGCCACTATGATATTCAACCTTAAGCCAGAAATGCCAGCCCTGCGTGTTACTTCATATGTTCTCTTATGAACTTGACACATCCCGTGATATTCATGTAAATACAATTGGATCACTCCTGTATGTACAAGTTTTCGGATTCTATATAACTATATACCAACATCTATAAGGATAAACATGATTATTCTAAAATATTTGAAAACCTGGGCTACGAAAAAGTATTTCTAGTCTCTGCTCAACATCAGTTTAATTAGAATCTCTGAGATAGGATCCTAGCCAATGATTAAAATGTGCTTTCAAGGCTAAGAAGCACTCTTCTGAGAAAGGTACAATTATAAAATATCACCAGGTGACTCTGTTTATTAAATAAGAAGTTACAGCGATTATGGAGGCAAGGTTGAATCATTGCTTAATCTCGAGGCAATACTGACCTGTGGGGGGCCGGCCCTACAGCTTAGCGGTTAAGTGCGCAGGCTCTGCTACTGGCGGCCCGTGTTAGGATCCCAGGCGCTCACCAATGCACCGCTTGTCCGGCCATGCTGAGGCCGCATCCCACATGCAGCAACTAGAAGGATGTGCAACTATGACATACAACTATCTACTGGGGCTTTGGGGAGAAAAAAGGGAAAAAGAGAGAAAAAAAAGGAGGAGGATTGGCAACACATGTTAGCTCGGGGCTGGTCTTCCTCAGCAAAAAGAGGAAGATTGGCATGGATGTTAGCTCAGGGCTGATCTTCCTCACAAAAAAAAAAAGAAAAATACTGACCTGTGGGACCTCAGAATAACTCCTCCATTTCAAATTAAAGCTACCCGCATCATTCTCTGTGTCCCTTGAATACTGGTTGAATATCCTTCTCACGATCTACAGGTGATTTACGAATATATCTTCTAGACTCCCATTTAAGATGTATATGAGGGAAAGTCCAGAAGGCACATAAAATACAATATGTACTCCTGTGATAGTTTCTTCTGGGAATTGCACGTGCTGGCCTTTTGAGGGATACCACAAGCCACATGTTGACATGGAAACACTACTCCTGGAAGAAAATATTCAACTGACAAATTCATATTGACTCTGCATCTACATATGCATTATTCCTGGGCTGGCACAGAAAATGTAATGTGCAACAACCCGTGCATCTTAGAAGACTGTTAGTCTTTGTTTTTAGATTGTCCTGCATACACACAGTCTGATATTTCAAAAAGGCAGGCAATGGGAAAACCACAAAGTTTCCCTGCTGCTCCATAAGTTTCAGAAAATTTATTAATATTTTTTTAGTACCATAAATCACATTCATGCAAGTTATCTTTGTCTCTTCCTTAGAGATATTTCACAACTCTTTTAACTTAGAATGGGGGGAAGTCGTTTCTTAGCTTCACACTGACGAGCCATATGAATTGTTTTCCTCTTTGCAGAAGCTACAATTAGGGGATACTATCAACACTGGGTTTATGGTCTATGTGAGACAACAACATTCAACAACGACGAATTAAAATATTGATTGGCCATTGATTCTATCATCTCTAAAATAAGGTGTATTCTGATGGGGATCAGTTGTCAAGATGTCCTTAATTCTGTCTTAACTGTTTTTAGACCAGGAGTTTGCTACCCTGGAGGCATATAAAAAATTATCTGTGGAACTTTTAAAAAAGTGAAGACATCTAGTTTCCAAGAGATAGTCAGTTATAGTAAGTTTAATGTGGAAATAAGGCACATCTATTTTGTGTAAATTCCATAGTGGATTCTTTCTTATAATCATTCAAGTTAAGAACTAACTTCAATCTACTGAAATTTTTCTTTATTTGCCTGGCTCATGTTTCTGATACATTGAAACAAGACTAAGTTCAGGAAAGTGCAGAGGAAATAAAGCCTGGGAGAGAACAGGTGTTTACAGGTGTAGCTGAATACAGACTCTATCATGACTTGTGGCTCTCAATTAATCCCTGCTTGTGTGTCAACTGTTACCCTCCATTACATGGCGAAAATTACATGTGGTTTTACTCTCTTAAATCAAGGAGTGTCCCTATTGTTTCGGAACTGAAGGAAATCAAGGCAAATATAACATGCTCGCTTCTAAGTGGGCCATCAAACAAGTTTCTCACATGACAGCGAATACCAAGGTGGTCTTGGGAGGTGTTCCAGTGGGTTTAGAGAGATTCCAGTGTTAAATTATGGGTCCTTTTCAAAACTCACTCAAGGAAAGTGAGTTTTTCTCACTAAATAAGGAATTTTCTTTAGGAAAATTACAAAAGAACTTTTATATACTCATAAAGTCTTTTTAAGGAAAAATGTCCAAGAGCGCCTTAAACAAGTTTTCAAGCTAAAGACAAGTGTTTTGTGTGTATGAGAAATTCAAGATTATATCTGAGAGGAAGTGCGGATGATTCTGTAAGAGTTAGGTGCTAGGAACAGGGACAAGGGAAAAGTAGGAAAGCATGTCCATAAAAATCTGTGAGGGGATTGAAGGGATGACATTATTAGGAAAGCATTTTTTAGTTTCTAGCTATAATGGATTGTCTAGCCTATCTTCTGTCTCTATCCAAGGATGGGACCCAAGTGGTGGTTCTAGATAAGATCTTTCTCCTCTCAGATGTGTGAGTGGGCTATAGGCACCAATCACAGCATAAATCATAACCAAAGATAATAATGCGAAACTAAAACTACTTCCATCTGAGTAAAGCAGAATGATGCTCTAGTTAAAAATATACAACCAGCTGCAGTTATAGTATAAATCATTTGTAATGTTATTTTATAAAACATAGCTCTGAGATAATATCTGGAAAAGATTTGTTTCCAGGCAGAGTGGGCTGATCCACAGCAGTATACGAGCAGCACCCAGACATTCCTCCTAAAATGGGAAATTCCAGTTGCCTTATTTTCACTTGTTTTTAAAAATTGTTTTAGAGAAATGCTCCATCATCTACTAGCTCTCCTAAGCACATCAACTCTTTCATTTTTACTTTATTCATTCTATTTGAGACTATTTTCTGATATATGTAGCCAGAATGACATTTGTTTACTACATCAAAAGAAGCTATTTCTAGATGCAATTATGAAGTAATTTGTCTTCTGTCAATATTACTCCATTTTTCTTAAGCTAACTCAAATATGAAGTCACACAGACAGCTCCCATTTGTTCTTATTTCACAATGCCTTTCCTTTCCTAGAATATTTGTCTATGCTTTAGTGGGAACTTCCAAAACCTAATTTAAAAAGAAATTCCTCTTAAATAGTTTGACTGGGTCAGTTCTTCAAGTAATTGCATATATAGCAAAAAACAAACAAAAACAACTGTAAATGAAAGTTGAAGTATAATATTAAAATCATGTTTTCTGAAAATTTTACTATTAATATTTTATTGAAAGCAAAAAAGAATTTTCACTGAAAATCAAAGTATGGATTACTGAAAATCGATGAAAAAGAACCCATAGAAGTTAACACGATGCACCAACAATGTATCCCACTTTATATTTGACCCAGTTATTAAACACAAAGCTTAGTTTTGTTTTTTATTAAACTGGAATTAAGTATATTGCCATGTTGCTATTTGATTATTAATTCAGAGAATTCATCTCACTCCTCACCACATATGCTGATATGCTGATTCTTCCAGAATTTTTAAAATATTTACAAAAAACTATATGTATATTAAAAGAGACATATTTTAAGTATAAGTGGCATAAAATATCTAATAACAACAGTAACTAATATGTATGTGTACGTATCATATACCAGGCATGTTAAGATACTCTGTATAATTATATACTTGATCTTCACACACACTGTCAACCCTTGTCCACTATATGCATCTCTGTTCCAATCTCACAGCTTAGGTAAGACTTCAAAACCGTTCCACCACTATTCCAGACAGATTCACCTTTGAAGGTTTGCATAGGACCTCATTTCTTTTTTTTCAGAATTACTAATACTGTTAGAAATTATATACTGATTATTGTGATTATTTTTTCTAATACATCACTCATCCCATATAATGTAAACTCCCTCACACCAAACAATATCCAACCTTTTCTCATTTTTAATAACTCTAGCATCTCGCATATTTTTGAGCACATAGTAGGTGCCCAATAAATGTTTATTATTATTTAATTATTTAATATGTTTGCCTATAAAACTCTATGAACATAGCACTCATTTTGAGACGTAGATCTTGACTTACTTTTCCATTTCTTTTTGCCTTTTTGTATCTTGTATGTCGATATTTTACCAAAAAAATCAACAACTTTATGTTGGTTTTTCAAGCTTATTAATATATAACTGTACCAATCTCTGCCATAACATTTTTAATCTACTTTTCTGTAATTATATTCCATATATAAATGCAAACAATGTATTTATATACACATAATGTATATAATATATAATTATAAATATAATGTACTAGATTTGTAATGTATATATATTCTATATATATAAATATTTTCTATATTTGGTCCAAATAAAGTTTGTATTCCAAATTTTCATATATTATATGAATTTCTTAAAATATGTGTCATCAGATATGATTGCTTTTTTTATCTTCATTTATTTCTGCTTTATCATTTCCTTCCTCACACTTTTAAAAGTTTAATTTGCTGCACATTTACCTGTGTTAAGAGATAATTTATTTGTTTTCTGCTTGCTTTATAATAAGTGTATTTAAATTGATACAGTTTCTTTATGGTACCACTTTGGCCACATTAGGAAGGTTTTGATTCTTCATGCTATAGTGTTATTTATCATTAGATAAATACTCTCAAAGTCATTAGTTATTTCACTTATTTTTTGTTCTTAAATTTTAAATTTTAATGAATTGTAATTAGATAGAATAGTGTACATGTTTTCTTCATTTTTAGACTTTATTAAGGTTTTCCAAAAAATTTGATATGGGGTTGGCCCCGTGGCTTAGTGGTTAAGTGCACGCGCTCTGATACTGGCTGCCTGGGTTCAGACCCCGGGCACGTACCACGCACCGCTTCTCTGGCCATGCTGAGGCTGCATCCCACATACAGCAACTGGAAGAATGTGCAACTATGACATACAACTATCTACTGGGGCTTTGGGGAAAAAACAAAAAAGGAGGAGGATTAGCAATAAATGTTAGCTCAGAGCCGGTCCTCCTCAGCAAAAAGAGGAAGATTAGCATGGATGTTAGCTCAGGGCTGATTTTCCTCACACACACACACAAAAAAAAAATTTGATAGCCAAGATATCACTAATCTTTGTGAATATTTCATGGATATTTGAAAACAACGACATTCTTTATTTTGCTACAGTTGTTGGAGATTTTAATATACATAATTCTTTGTACACTTACGGATAGGACATATTATTTTATTCAGGTCCTTTAACTGTTTTCTAGTTTTGGGTCTAGGTGCCCTTGGAATTTGAGCATAGGATGTTCTGAAATCCCACACTGTGGCTCTCAGGAGTCCCTGCGATGGAGCTTTGAGGGGCAGCAAGGTTTGCAGCTGTGTGGTTCCTAAGACTCCAAATACAGTCAGTACTGGGTTTGAGAAACGAATAGGAAAGAAAATATGTCTTTATCATTCTTAGATATTTTGCCATAGTTTTATTTTTTAACCGTACTGATTCAGATATTTTAAGTTATTTGGTTACTAAAATGTGAGATGTTGCAAAAACTTAGTTATAAATTATAATATTTATAGAATTATCCTTCATTTTTAATAAATGCCTACATTTTCAAAACTAAAGGATGACACAGTCTCTGAGTTGAGAGGCATACCACTTACTTAAGTTTACTCTGAAAACTACAAAATCAGTTATTTTTTGCTGACTTCAAATATTACTAAAGCAAACATATCCAATAGCTATTTTGCAAAAAATATTTCTGGCCAACTTGATTAAACTAAGAATCTTCAATTTGGTACTGGTCTCCTAGTGAAGTTAATCTATCTGCTTAGGGTACATTTATAATCTATTATTGCACATTTCCACATTTAAAAGAGTAACTTATCTTGACATCTTACCCATGAAATAGTTAAAGACCTGGATGCAATCTCAAAGTGACCTTTAAGTTAAAGGGTCATTTTAATTGATACTCCAAAGGTTAACAGGATCAACTGTCAAAATTTACTTTTGATTTATAAGCAGATGTATTGTCTACCTATTGAGGCACAAGTTTCAATATCTGTATTTAAATCCAAGTTTAAGAAACCTGATGTTCCCTTCCTAAATGTTTCAAAGCGTGTATTTATTTATTCACTGTGCATTTTAATTATTTTTTTAATTTTTTATTTTTTAATTTTTTTATTTATTTATTTTTTCCTCCAAAGCCCCAGTAGATAGCTGTACATCATAGCTGCACATCCTTCTAGTTGCTGTATGTGGGACGCGGCCTCAGCATGGCCGGAGAAGCGGTGCGTCGGTGTGCGCCCAGGATCCGAACCCAGGCTGCCAGCAGCAGAGCGCGAGCACTTAACTGCTAAGCCACTGGGCCTGCCCTGTGCATTTTAATTATATGTTCCACTATACTCTCTTGCAAACTAGACACTCACCAAACAATTCTTGGTTTTGTGTCCATATTCTAATATATGTATTTTAGCCCTTTGGTCTTTTTTGTTTGTTTGT
This sequence comes from Ceratotherium simum simum, assembly GCF_057802395.1. Lineage (NCBI taxonomy): Eukaryota > Metazoa > Chordata > Mammalia > Perissodactyla > Rhinocerotidae > Ceratotherium > Ceratotherium simum. The sequence continues at coordinate 35,706,710 of NC_141905.1, forward strand.
TTGTTTTTGTGAAGAGGATCAGCCCTGAGCTAGCATCCATGTTAATCCTCCTCTTTTTGCTGAGGAAGACTGGTTCTGAGCTAACATCTATTGCCAAACCTCCTCCGTTTTTTTCCCCCAAAACCCCAGTAGATAGCTGTATGTCACAGCTGCACATCCTTCTAGTTGCTGTATGTGGGACGCGGTCTCAGCATGGCCGGACAAGTGGTGTGTCGGTGGGCGCCCAGGATCTGAACCTGGGCTGCCAGTAGCGGAGTGTGCGCACTTAACGACTAAGCCTCGGGCTGGCCCAGCCCTTTGGTCTTTCTTTAAGCTTTTATCTCTATCCTGCAATTCAGATGCCTTACCCTGTGTTAAAAGCTTATGCATTATTCATAGCCTATCCCAAATTTTATTGTACTGGCAGTCTTAACTTGCCTCCCAGTTAAAAATTATATTTACCTATTTTAAATTTTTTCAAAATGTATCTTAACATGTTGGGTACAAGTCATCATTTTCAACTCAAATATTATTTGTATGCTTCTTCTTTATCTGTTTATACCACAAATACTTCATTTTACCTTGCCTAAGTCATAAGTAAATGATTGAATAATTTAGCGATTGAAGAAATAAATGAATTATTTTCCAGTAGGAGATGATTAAGGGGACCACTTGTTATGGTGTATAGGGTTACTTCACAAGGAAATGGATAGTACTGGATTATTCAGCTTTGGTATTGTAATAAATGACTCAAACCTCAGTACCTCACAACAAGAATGGTTTATTTTTCTCTAATGCTACCAGTTTCATCTTCTTCTGGGATCTAGGCTGAAGGAGCAAACCCTTCCTCAGATGTGACTTTCTCATGGCAACAAGAGCAAAAGTGCTAAGAAAAACACTCCTTTGCACTTAAAGCTTTTGCTTGGATATGGTGTTATTACCTTCACGCATGTCAGTGGCCAAAGGGAAGGCCATAGTTAAAACCACCATCCGTGGAATGTGAAGGTAAACGTTTCCCATGGGCACTTTACATCACAAGGCGATGGGAAGGAATGTTTAATCCTTTTATCAGAAGAGCGAATGACTCTTTGAATGCAAAAATCAGCCTACCACAACAATGTATTAGATTTAATAAGTATAAACAATGTCTTTATTTAGAACATATATTGTTGCTGACCTGCTACCTAACAGGACAAAATCAATAAGAGGAAACAAAAAACAAACAAAGTCATTTTAGACCATCTAATTGTAAGAAGAAAATAAAACTAGGTGATGTGATAGAGAGATAATAGGGAAAGAGAAAATCTACTTCCAGACCTGGGTAGAAGGGACTTAAGTGACAAACTGTTTTTATTCTTTCCTCAGAAAACCTTGGAATCTGCCTGTCCTTCTGGGTTGTCTCTCTCCAGTGGTTGGGAAAAGAGCTAGAAAAATAATGAGGTGTTATCAGTCACCAGCATCAAGAGTAATTTCCTCTTGACAGGTATTTGGTGCTAATCCGTCTTCAATGAGACAATCTACCTTCCAATCAGGACAAAATTGAAGGTCAAATTCTAACACAAGTTACATCTAGGGAACAAAAGTAGAAGAGGAGCCACACCTCTTGAAGAACAAGCCATTGGCATACTACTCGTTCACCTGTTCTCATGTCCCTGCCAGGATTCTGAGTAGACAAAGTCTTCGCTGAGAGAATATAACCACAATCTTGCCTTTATATGAGTCTGCATTTACATAAAAAAAATCAAGATTGGATATTATCTTTAAAAAATTGCAGATTAGAATGGCCTCAAGGTGGCTCAAGCAAGCAGAAATCCTCTGGGTGACAATCATCCTTAGATGAAAAGATTTCTACAGAACAAGATGAGCCATCTGAATATGAACTCAACAATCAAAATTATAAGCACATATAGAAACTAACCACCAATAAGTGAGAATTGGAGGAAAAAATAAAAAAGAATGTAAAGACACAGATTATGGATTTGTAAGATGAAAATAAATGAATCTAAGCTATTTAAGTATATAGAAAGGGAATCAAAATGTTACCTTTTTCTTAAAGTAAATTTGTAAAAAACTTAAAGGAGATTCTAGAAGTAAAATATGTGATATTTGAAACTAAAATCCCAAAGAATAGACTAATTACAGATTATACGCAGATACAAATACGCTAAAACTCGTTATCAATCAGGGACATGCAAATCAATAATACAATGAAATACCATTCTACACCCATTTATTGACATATGTTAAGAAATTTGAGCATACCAAATGCTGGAGAGAATGTAAATTGATACAACTACTTGTAAAACAGTTTGTTATTTTCTTGCGAAAGGGAACAAAATTTGCCACCCCAAAATGTGTCTCTATAGCATGAGGATTATTTTAGGCTGATTATTTTTAAGAAACAAAAGACTCAGAAAGTTTTTCTTGTTACCATCCCCTTAACTGCCTAAAAGAATTTGGATAACTGGCCTGTAACAGGAACAGAGCTATCACCAGAGATATCCACAAAGACTATGAGCTAAGTGTGGTGGGGGAGCCTTGGCAGGACCTAGAGATCAGAGTCGTCTCCATGTCCCACTGTCTCTGCATGGTATGGCACTCATCATAGAATGCAAGGACATAGATTATGGATTTGTAATATGAAAATAAATGAACCTTGTTAAGCCCATTTTTATCCAAGTTCTCTCTCTTGGGTCACACTGTCTACAGATGGCCCAGCAAACATTTGTTTACCAAACATTTGCTTTTCCATCTCCATGTGAATTGCCTTCCTCCCCTTTGAAGTCCCAAACCACTACCCCAACATCCTCTTTTGTCTCTAGCTGAAGATGGTATTTAAGGTGGTGGCTTTGGTCATTTTGGTGAGTTACTCAGTTTACCTGGGTCTCTCCCATGCATACATATTGTTAAACTTTGATTTTCTCCTGTTGATTTGTCTCATGTCAATTTAATTCTTAGACCAGCCAGAAGAACTTAGAAGAGTAGAGAAAAATTTCTTCCTCCTTCATACTTGTACACTTGAAACATTCCTTAATTTATGTTTCAAGAGTTCATTTCTAGAAATATCCAAGAGAAGCTCCAGTGCATGTTCAATAAGAGATATGTACAATAATGCTATAGTAGCACTGTTTATAATAGCAAAGACTTGAAACAACCCAAATTCCACAGAAGAATGGATGAAGTATGTTATAACCACACAATGGAAAATTCTATATAAGGAAGGAGAGGAAACCACAACTATCCTGAACAATATACTAAATCTCAGTAGTTGTTGAGTAAAAAAGTAATTCCTAGAAAATTAAATACAGCAAAGTAGACTTTGATAAATTTCAGAAAAAATTTAAACTACATATATCATTTAGACATACAAATCCACAGGATAAAATTATTTTTAAAAATATATTTTCTTATAAAGATTTATATATAAATGCTCATAGCAGTTTTATTCACATTATACAAAAACTGAAATCAAGCCAAATGTCCAACCAAGGATGAATGGATTAACAAATTGTGGTTTATCCATATAATTAAAATACATAGCAAGAAAAAGGAAACAAATACTGATATATAACAACATATAACAACACGAATGAATCTTAAAAACAGTATAATCTAAAACAATCTCAAAAGTAATATATACAATTTGTTTCCATTTATGTGATACTCTATAACAATGATCAGCAAATTACTGCCCATGGGCCAAATCCAACTGCTTACTGGTTTAAAATCAGGTTTTATTGTAACAGAACCAAACTCATTTGTTTACATATTGTCTATGGTTTTTTAAAGTTCTACAAAGGTAGAGTCGAATAGTTGGGACAGAGACTTTATCACCCACAAAGGCTAAAATATTAACTGTTTATTCACAGAAAACATTTGGTGGCTCCTGCTTTAGGTTAAAAAAAAAATCTATAGCTACAGAAAGTATATTAGTGATTGCCTTGGTCCATGAATAATTGGGATATTGACTAGAAAGGGGCTCCAAGAATCTTTATGATGTTTAAAATGTTGTATATCTTTATTATATTGGTGGTTTCACAGGTGTATGCATTTGTCAAAAGTCATTTTACTGAATACTTAATATGGTACATCTGACCGTATGTAAAGTACACCTTGATTAAGTTGATTAAAAAAACAAGGGAATATTGAACATAATTCAGATAAGGCTTACTTATAGCTGAGGGAGACAGAGCAACAAGACAAGAATGGAAACATAGATTTAACTATTTTCAGTGGTATACTTAGGCTGACTGTTGAATTTATGAGAGCTCATTTCACATTAAATTAACCAACAAAATAAGGAATCCGCTTCTATCTCAAGCTTTATAAGAGTTGTTAACATAAATGAGTATTGAATTTTATCAAGTCCTTTTTTTCTGTACCTACTAAGATGAATAGATACATCTATTCTTTGTCATTTTTTTTTGGAAATATGGTGAATTCCATGGGTTTTCTATGAGTTTGTGTTTCTATAATAAACCCCACTTGGTCATAATGTATTAATGTATGATTGGTTTTATTTAGTAATATTTTGTTTAAAAGTGTTGCATCTAAGTTCATGGAAGAAATGGTTCTCTAATTTTTATTTATTGAAAATCCTCAGATTTGATAAGATTTGGGGAAAATGAGCTACAGCTGGGGATTTTTTTTTCTTTTTCAGTCCTCTGAGATTTGCTATAATATTGGTGCCTAAGAGTTTGGGAAAATTTACCAGTGAAACCATCTGGACCTGGAGTTTCTTTGTGAGTATGTTTTAATTTAATATATATATATATATCATCCACTCACCATATCTGCAAAAACATAAATGTCTGAGAATAGCAATTTTATGACTACTAGAGAGCCTCAGAAAAGCCCATATTTTGCTATTATAAATTGATGAGACTACTTTAGAAAAACAATTTGGCATTTTCTAGTGAAGCTAAAAATTCATATACCCACTCAGCAAGACCACCAACAGGAAAACATTCAAGTATATCCCTTGTTTACGTGCACCAGGAAATATGTACAAAAATAGTTATAGCAATGTTTTTTTCCAATAGCAAAACTGGAAATACTAAAAACATTTATTACTGATATTTGGACATAAAATGGTAATATAGTCACAAAATGGAATCACGTATAGAAATAAACAGCAAAGAGTCACAGCTATATAAAACAAGAGTTCAAATTCATAAACATAATACTGAGCAAAAGAAACAAAAAAAAGGAAGAATTTGGACAGGTCTGCATAAGATTCCATTCCTATAATGTGTAAAACTATAATTTTAAGATTCAATTATACACACAAAGTGTATAAATAAAAACAAAGGGATGACTATTACTTAAGCCAAAGTAATGCTTAACACTTAGAGAGGCAAAAGTGTTTGGCTAGGGAACAGTAAACAGGAAATATCTGGAGTGCTGGCAATGTAATTTTTCTCGACTTGGTTGGCGCTACAAATCTGTCAAATTTATACTTAAAAAAACACTAAACTCTCTTTTATGTATATGAAGTATTTCACCATAAACAATAGAAGAATAAAAGACAAAAAAAAAATTATGTGCCAATGGTCCAAATTACAGGCATTAATTTGCAACAGGAAAGTTCCCCTTATTATTCCCCGGGGTGAATAAGCAACTAAGAGTTATGCACCTGATGATGGTTAATAATGATCTCAGCCCACTCATTCAGGGTCATATATATATACATATACATGGGCATATTTACATACACATGAAATTCAGGGAAATATGATTTAAAAATTGAAAATGTTCATTCCAGATGTTCAAAGTGCTTATAGTGGGAAGATAGCCTGATGAGGTGGATGTACATGAAGTTGGTTTGGAAATGGAAGTAAAAAAATGACAAAGATTTTGGATATATAATTATTTTTATAAAGGTGACTCAGAGACAACTTTGTGAAATAAACATTGAAATGTGTCAGTTATAGAGATGTAAGATAAAATTCAGAATCTTACAGATAAAAATAAATGCAACTTAGGGCAGGAGGTATGTATGAGAGAGCAAGTCTTCTTTTAGTATAATTTTTATAATCAGTAACTTTCCTCAAGTATTGTACCAGGTGAGATCTTACAGAAAGCAATAGCCTTTCACTTTATGCATCAAGATTAAGAATGGAAAATTTCTTTGACTTAGGTTCATTTTAAAACGTTGATTTTTAGATCTAACTTGACTAATTTAACTACCTCTGCACCATCCCACTCTCCCCTGAAGAGCAATATGAATGCAGTTCTTAATTGATTTAGGTGAGCTTCACTTTTCATTTACTGCCAAATTCCACAAATGCCGGTTTTCCTCTAAGTCTCTAGAAGAACACACATACGCACCATATATGCAAGCAAAAACTAAAATACTGCACACATTTTGGAAATTCTCTATGAGGAGATTTATAAGTTATTTCAAACAATTGCTGATTTGAATGGAGGATACTTTTATTTTCAAAATGTAGTTTTCTAGTGGCAAATAACGTTGGCCAGGTACCAATTGGGATGTCTCAGGCTCTATATTACCATCCTGAACAAGGAAAGCCAACAACGCCTAGAGAGTGCACCTTTATAACCAGCATGATGGAAAAGACTTAACATATGTAACTATCTACATTTAACAGGTTAAGCTGATTGGATCCTCAGTGAGGAGATTATACGAATCAAGGCAAAGCTTTATGTAAACAGCTCAATTATTTTGTAGTTATTTTATTAAGCAATTTTCAATACAATTAATTGAACTTTAATTGTGAAAGAGAAGCTCAGACCAATGTTTGACATATTGGTCGTGAATTTTTGGCATTAGAGACAGTAATAAAAACTACAGTTTTCAAAGACTGTATATGTAAAATTGCCAATACCATAAGCGGAAAGTTTGAAAGTTCAGCCAAAGTAAAAACATATTGTGTGCCAGATAAAATAGAAATACAGGGGCTGGCCCTGTGGCATAGTGGTTAAGTTTGGCGCACTCTGCTTTGGCAGCCCAGGTTCAGATCCCAGGGGCAGACCTACACTACTCATCAGCCATGCTGTGGCTGCAACCCATAAACAAAAATAGAGGGATACTGGCACAGATGTTAGCTCAGGGCAAATATTCCTCAACAACAACAAAAAAATAGAAATACAATTAGGATTCTATAAAATTAATTGTTTGACTAGATTAAACATGTATGGTCTTTAAAAACATCTTAATTTGACCAAAGAACCTTATATATAACTGCATTCTTAACTACCTTCTTGTTAAACACACAAAACATCACTGAAGACAGTTTTTGTATCAAGTAATCAAAAAAATAAAATTAAACTTCTCTAGTTGGAGCTGTGATTACGGGCTTCAGCGAGATCAAGTGATGCCTTACAGATCTTAGGAAAATAGAATCTTATTTAAGTTCTGATGATGTGAATAAAAATAATTTACTCTGAAGAGAACTAAAGAGATCAAATTTACTTTAGGAATGTTGTAAATGAACTCTTTTAAAACTTGAAAGTAAGAGCATGTAGAAATCTAACCCTTTATTCATGAATACATAACAACTTTCTTTATTATTAATTATTTTGACATTACCAATATTCATTATTTATCTTAAATATTGAGCAGCCTGAATTTTAAAAAGATATTAAAAGGCCCTAAATGGATTATCTTTAGGATAATGTTGTTTAAACAAATGTAGAGAAACACTATTTAATAAAAATTTAGAAGGCTAGCAATTATTTACTACATTTTAAAGGGCAACTAGAAGTGTAATAAATTTCAGTCTATAAAATATCCTGAAGTATTAGTTGTAGCATTAAAAATAGTAAAAGCATACAAAGGTTTTAGTAACACTTTGTCATATTTCACACATACGAACAAAATCAACACAATATACCAAGAAAAATAAAGAAAGTGAATATGGGTTAGTAAAGAGCAAAAATGAAACTGCAATTATTTGCAGGTAATATGAATGTTTGCATTAAGAAAAACAAAAAATATACAACTAAGTTTTAGAATTAATAAGAGAATTTAAATAGGTTGATGGATATAAGATTAATATTTAGGCCAGCAAATGTTGATTGTATTTTTGTGTGTGTGAGGAAGACTAGCCCTGAGCTAACATCTGTTGCCAATCCTCCTCTTTTTGCTGAGGAAGATTGGCCCTGGGCTAACATCCGTGCCCATCTCCCTGTATTTTATGTGGGATGCCTTCCACAGCATGGCTTGACAAACAGTGCGTAGGTCCGCGCCTGGGATTCAAGCCTGCAAATCCCAGGCCGCCAAAGGGGATCGTGAACTAAAGCACTATGCTACCAGGCTGGCCCTATTGATTGTATTTTCTAAAGGCATATTTTAAAATATAAGATTATTTCTATAAAAAATTTAATAGAGGGGCCGGCCCAGTGGTGTAGCAGTTAAGTTCATGCGCTTCGCTTCAGCAGCCTGGGGTTCTCAGTTTCAGATCCCAAGCGCGGACTGATGCACTGCTTGTCAAGCCATGCTGTGGCGGCATCCCACATAAAGTAGAGGAAGATGGGCACAGATGTTAGCTGAGGGCTAATCTTCCTCAGCTAAAAGAGGAGGATTGGCATTGGATGTTAGCTCAGGGCTAATCTTCCTCACCAAAAAAAAAAAAAAAAATTTAATGGAAGATGGGAATAACAGTTAGTTTAAAATGTGTTAAACTTAATTGAATAATTTTTTAAAAGACGAATGGCAGAGTATAACACATCTTAGAATGGAAGACTGAATATCCTAAATTCCACATCTACTTTTGAAATAATTTCAATCAAAAGTTTAGGGGGGAACTTTAAATTGACAAGTTGATTCAAAAAAAATATAAAGAAATGCAGAAGTCAAAGGACAGCTAAGACACTGAGGAATAAAAATAAGGCGCAGGTACCTGTTCTATCAGATATCACAACTTACTATAAACCTATTATAATTAAGTCAGTGAATGGTAATGGCACATTGATAAACAACTAGATCAATGGAACTGACAAGAAAGCTTAGAAACAATCTCATCACACATATGAATTCATTATATGTGACAGAAGTGGTATTAAGTGACACTGAAAACATGCAACTATCAATAAACGTTCCTGAGATAGTTGGCGATTCAGATGCTGAAATGCGAGAGAGAGAGAGAGAGAGAGAGAGAGGGAAGGAAGGAAAGAAAGAAGCAAGAGATGGGGGAAGGGAGGAAAGAGACTGGACCAACCACTATCTATTTATACACACAAAATTAAGTTCTGAGAGCGAAATTAAGATCTAAATGTGAAAGGAAAAAAGTACATCATTTAAAAAGAATGTTTGTGTTCGCTGGGCGGAGAAGATCTTAAAACAAAGAAATGAATCTACATTAAAATTAGGAATTTCTATTCACCAAATCCATGGTGAATATATATTTCAGTATGCATACGTATATGAACAATGAGACTATTATCCACAATATATAAACCTCTTATGAACCAATGAGAAAATAATACACAAAACCAAAATGAAAAACAGGCAAAGAAATTAACAAAAATATTATAGTAGTGAAAGTACGAATGGCCAATAAACATATAAAGAGATGTTCAAGCTAATTATTTATTAAAGTAATATGAATTGAAATCCTGATGAAATATCTTTCTACAAACATAAAGAAGTCAAACTTTAGATTTCTGACAATTCCAAGTTTTGCTAGTGTGTGTAGCAAAGGGAACTCTCATTCACAAAAGGTAGGAGTGGAATTTAGCAAAACCAGGTTGGAAAACAGTTGGACATTGTCTAGTAATGCCTAGTTCTAGTAACATAGAACATCAATATATACCACGACTCAGCTATTCCATTACTAGGTACATGCATAAGAGAAATTCACATGCGAAATATATTTATATATAGAAAATATGCAAAACTCACGCAATACACACATGATATTATAACAAACATTATTTGTATTACCAAAATCTTGAAATAACTCAAATTTTCAACAAGAATAGAGTGTATAAAAATATATATTGTAGGGGCCAGCCCCATGGCGTAGTGGTTAAGTTAGCACTCTCTGCTTGGGCAGCCCGGGGTTCACAGGTTCGGATCCCAGGCGTGGACCTATGCACCACTCATTGAGCCATGCTGTGGCAGCATCCCATACACAAAATAGAGAAAAATGGGCACAGATGTTAGCTCAGGGCTAATCTTCTTCAGTAAAAAAAGAGGAAGCTTGGCAACAGATGTTAGCTCAGGGCCGATCTTCCTCACACAAAAATAAATAAATTAATTAATTAAAAATATATATTGTAGAACATTCATATTATAGAGCACTATGCTGCAATGAGGACAAACAGCCAATAGTCACACACTTCAATATGAATGAATTACAAGTAATAATTACAAATAATATTCAGTCAACCAAGAAAAATCATAGAAATATATACATACAGCCTGAATCCATTTATGTAAGTTCAAAAATAGACAAACTAAATCAGTGTTTTGTTTGGGGAAACATAAGCGGTAGAAATAACAAAGAAAATAAAATAATAAAATTTAAGATATTGGTTACTTCTGGAGGAAATAAAATGAGATGAGATCTTAGGAATATAAGGAGGGAGGTTTTGTGGTTAGTAATATTTGATTTCTTTTCTGGCTGGTAGGTATATAAGTATTCATTATATACACAAGTGTACATATATATTTTCATATTCTTTTTGTATATATTCTTTATTTCACAATGTTTTAAAATATTTGAATATGTTTCACATATACTTCATAATTTAAAAAAAATTCTCATTACTGTCAGAGATTAAGTTATGCATACTCAACAAAAAACCCAAAACATAGTGACTTAAAACAATGACATTTATTTTACTCACAAATCTGCAATTTGGACAGAGCTCAGCCAAGTAACTTGGCATCAGTAAACTTGAGACATCTCAAAGGCTGGGAGATGGAATCATCTAAAGCATTGCTGTCCAAGGGAAATATATTGCAAGTCGAACATGTAATTTTAAAAATTTTAGTTGCCACTGCTGAAATAAATTTCTAGGCCCAAGATGGAGCCACACTTGCCCTTTTAACTGTTTGCTTTACCAGAAGCACAGTACAGTCGTCTCCCACTTATCCATGGTTTCACTTTCCACAGTTTCAGTCACCTGTGATCAACCGTGGTCCAAAAATATTAAATGGAAAATTCCAGAAATAGAGAATTCATAAATTTTAAATTGCAAGTCTTCTGAGTGGCATGATGAAATCTCAAGCCACCTCGCCCTGTCCTGTCTGGGATGTGAATCATCCCTTTGTCCAGCTATCCGTGCTGTATACACTACCCACCAGTGAGTTGCTTAGTAGCCATCTGGGTTATCAGATCCGCTGTTGCAGTAGGGCAGTGCTTGTGTTTAAGCAACTCTTATTTTAATAGTGGCCACAAAGGGCAAGAGTAGTGATGCCGACAATTTGGATGTGTCAACGAGAAGTCATAAAGTGCTTCCTTTACGCAAGAAGGTGAAAGTTCACTTAATAAGGAAAGAAAAAATCATATGCTGAGGTTGCTAAGAATTACAGTAAATTTTATTATGGCATATTGTTATAATTGTTCTATTTTATTATTAGTTATTGTTCTTAATCTCTTACTGTGCCTAATTTATAAATTAAACTTTATCATATGTATGTACGTATAGGAAAAAACACAGTATATATAGGGTTCAGTACTATCTGAGGTTTCAGGCATCCACTGGGGGGCTTGGAACATATCCCTCGCAGATAAGGGGAGCTGCTGTATATCCAGTTAGCCAATCCCCAAACACCAAGCCAATTCTGGGCCTTCTCACCCGAAACAAGGTTGATGATGTGTCCCCAGCCAATCAGATATTTTCTATTTGTCTTTTTTTTTGTTCTTCATTTGTTATACTGTAAAAGCTTCTTGCCTTCTGCCCCATTTTACAGTTCTCTTAAAGACTGTCTGCTTCACGAAGTGTTAAATAAAGTTTGTTTGTATCACCTAAATTGCCTTTAATCATTTTTTAAGACCACATTAAAGAAAAAGTAAAAGGAAATAGGTAAAATTAATGTAATAATAGTTTATTTAACCTAATATATTCTAAGTGTTATCATTTCATCATGTAATCAATATTAAAATATTGTTGAAATATTTCACTTTTTTAAAATCCTATTAAATCTTTGAAATCCAGTGCGTATTTGGCATTTCTAGCACATCTCAATTTGAAATAGTCACATTTCAAGTGCTCAATAGCCACTCAATAATCCAAAGCACAACTTTAACAGCTTGCTCACACACATATCTAGCAACTGATGCTGTCCATAACCTAAAATCCTAGCTGAGACCAACAGCTGGATCACCCACATGCTTCCTCTCCATGTGGTCTAGACGTCTTTTCTAACAAGGTAAATCGGTTTCAAGGACATGCATTGAGAGAGGTGGAGGGAGAAGGGGAGGGAGGGAGGCAGAGAGGGAAAGAGAGAGAAAGAGAACAGCCGGTGAAATGAGTTACGCATTTTATGAGTAATCCAGACGTTATATAACATCACTTTTTTTAATGATTACTCACAACAGTCACAAGCTTGCCGAGGTTCAAGGGGAAGTGTGTAATGCAATCAATAAATAAACTTTTTAAGTTTATTTCTCAAAATTTAGAAGCTTGCATGCAGAAAATTGACCATTCAATGGGTAGGAATAAAGGCCTAGGTGTCAGTTAACCGATGGAACTGGTAAAATGATAGATAGCATTGATCACTAATATCCTCTGACCTGGATATTATATAATGAGAAAGGTGCATTCAGAAAAAGAATGATAGTTTTATGGAATAGGAAAGGTTGAAGGATTTATATGTATTTGATACACAGGCAAACATTCACTTCTGCTTTATTTCAAACACTGATAATTGATCACAAGTCTTTCCTGTGAAGCCATGACCTCAGCTTCAGAATTCTCAGTATAGTGCTGCAAGCAGCCACCGTGAATTGATAGAATATCGATAAAAAGTATTTTTCACCCCTGGATTAGAAGTCGTATTGCACTTGAGAATAGGTATACTGGAGGAGACTATGAAAAAGAAGTAGGACAAAGAAAATTTGTTACATAGTGCAGGCTTTTATGTTTGAGATTTTAGAGGTGAAATAATTCATGATGGCAAGAGCAAAAGTGTGACAACCAACATAGGTTGCTAAAGTAGACTGAGTCCACCAATAAATTCCACAGGTGTAAGGATTACACATTCGATCCGCAGAAGACATCAAAGATTGTGCAATCACAGCCCAAGTCCCAAGTCTACAAGGAATATGGATGTTGGTATAGTATGGCTACAAGAAAGAGAATAAGGTAATATTCAAAGATGGTATATAATTCATAGGAGTAGAAAATGAACAAAATAAAAGTACAAAATATTATACGAAAATACATGAGAGAATAAAACGAAAGCTACCCCAAGCTTCTAGTTCTAAATAGTGGTTGCACAACAAAAAGAAGAATCTGCTCCTGAGGGCATTATAAGGAAAATAGTATTTTTTAAGATAAATTTGCAGTTAAAATTAGGAAATTGAAAGGAGTAATGATGATGTGATGATGGAAAATATTAATGATTGCATTTAATCCTTGCAGCATGTTTTTAACAGGTATTCTTATTATAACTGTTTAAGATGAGAAAACTGAGGTCTCAAGAAGTTGTTAGCCCTATAAAAAATAATATCCCATACCTAGGAAGCAGTTTAGGTAGGATTCCAAAGCTTGTAATTATAATTATCATTATCCTGTATAAAGTGTTCCAATACTAAGAAACAGTTTATCAGGCTGATAGTTGTTTTAATAATATTTATGAGAAGAGAAACACAAATTTACTTAATGCTAACTGTGTAGTGTCAATTTTGCAGCCAGAAATTTTTTTCTTTTATTGATGTACTGAATTTTTCCCCTCCCTCAACCTCTCTTCTTTTCCACTAGATCGTTCACTCAATAGATAAACATTCTATATTATTCAGCATTACTCTGATTAAAAGGCAATGATTGTTGATAAAGTAAAGCCATTTTCACTTTGTAATCCCATTGAGTTCAACCTTTTCAATAATTTATACATTTGCATATATTATAGTATACATAATACAATTGGAAGGGAATGCAGAATAATGCTAAATCAATCAGTGATAAAAATATTTATTGTGAGCATTTTCCAAAGATTACCTATGCCCCAAACATGTCTTTTTAAATCATATACATATATTAATTCTAAAATAAAGTTAAAACCATGAAAAATAAACCAAATTAGAGAGATAGTTTAACATATCTGTTTTGGTTCTTGTGGAAAAAAATTCATGATAGACTTCTTTTTTACTCTTTAAGCACTATACCTTTCTTTATGTCATTGCTCAGTAACTACATTTTAGAATCAGAAAGTAGTAAGTACTCTAGTATTTATTCATTTTCTTCATGTTTTTATTTTAACTTCTCATGTAGTTGATCAATGTGCTTGTAGTTGCAGTGAAAATCTTTCTAAATCAAAAAGCTTTCACAAAATTTGTTTTTCAGTTTCTTCAAAAGCATTCATTTATTGTATCCTTAATGATTCAGCTATTAATGCTACGGCAAAATGTATATGCTGCAAAGGAATCTATCTTAATGACTAAAAACAAGAAAACTAATAAATGATACATACCTTACTGTAAAAACTTCACATCAATCTCTTAAATACACTTACGTGTTCATGAGTTCAATGTTGAATACAATGGCATTAAATCACTTTTCATCTTGTCATTGCATAAACCATTTGGTTGTTTGCTGAAATTATAGTTAAATATAAAATTTGTGAATAGATTGTATAAAGCCTACTTATGAAAATGTACCTAGTAAAGTTTGTAAAAGCCATGATAGCATTTTAATGATAATGGCTGAAATTGGACCTGTGGGGATTTTTAAGATTTCTAGTGCCTAGGATTTACAAAGCACACCGTATCTTTCTCATTGTCATATCTCTCAGCAGGTTAAATTAGTGGAGATTTTATTTTTGCCCAGTAATAACACCATTTAGGTGTATTCAAATAGAGTATTTTACTAATATAAATGTTATATTTACTAATATAATAACATAGTCATATTTACCAATATAAATGTTGTAAAAATAATTAAAAATAAAAAGAACTTCAAAAAAATAGGGGAAAAAAGAGGAAAGAATGATAACCACTGGTCATATTCTTTCAAAGACATGGCAGTATAGAAGAGGAAGAAATAGCCCTAAACTAGGATTCTGAAGATAGGACTAGTAATAATCAATTCTGAGCTTCTTCAAATCATTTACTTTTTCTGAACTTGAATTTTTTTTTTTCCTTTGCTGAGGAACATTTGCCCTGAGCTAACATCTGTTGCCAATCTTCCTCCTTTTGCTTGAGGAAGAGTCGCCCTGAGCTAAGACCTGTTATAATCTCCCTCTATTTTGTATGTGGGACCTCACCACAGCATGGCTGCTGATGAGTGGCGCAGGTCCACACCTGGGAACCAAACCTGGGCCACGGAAGTGGAGCATGCCGAACTTAACCACTAGGCCACAGGGCTCACCCTGAACTGAGTTTCTTTATCTTTAAAATGGAGTTAATCTTCCACATCATGTTTATGCCACTCGTTAGGGTGTTCTGTGAGTTTAAATGAAATTATATGTATGGTATTGTTTTAAAAAATTGTAAAATGTTATTTACAATACACTACTATTGTTATATGTTCAGATTACATGCATTCATTTTTCTAGACTAGCAATCGTGAAAATAGTTTCAGAAAACACTCTCAAAATTTAGTAATGGATCTCTGGCCTGTTGTCATAAAGAAAAAAAAGAATTAAACAAAGTCTGTCTCCATTACTAGAAGTATATATAACAGTCACAACAAGGGAAATAATAGCTTGTATTGAGCTAAGGTTTCAACTCTGTTTATTAGTTCAGTCTCCAATATCCATGAAAGCAGGGACACCTGGATCTTGCTCCTTGTTCTCTCTCTAACAGGTAGCACGGGCACATAGTAGAATCTCAATAAAGTTTCATGAACGAATTAGTGAAGGAACAACATTATAAGGTTACACAGTGAGAAGTAGAATATGTGTGAGGGAAGGTTGTGATGATAAAAAATATAAAAACCACTAAGAATAGGTTAACAAAACAGGCCATGTATTGTAGAAAAAAATGAATGGTAACATGAAACTTATCTTGAAGTATTTACAGAATAGTCATATGGAGGAGAAGTTAGATTTATGTTGTTTCTCTGCAGAATAAACAATGAAAAATATTGAGTTAGAAGTTAGAGAAAGGTTGATTTCCTGTCTATAAAATAACAACAATTATAGCTGGTCAAAAATGAGATGTATTTTCTCATGAGAAAGTATACTTCCTTAATATCAGAGGGGTAAACCAAAAGGTCGATGATAATTTGTTAGGATTCTCTACAAAAGAAATTGGTGAAGGAGGAAAGGAAAGTGGTGAAGAGCCAGCCTCGGATTGTCTGGACAAGCTCCACATAGAACATGCTATCTCTGTGACGAGCTAAACGCCTCTCAAAATTCAATGTGCAAATGAATCACATTGCTAAATCTCACTAAAATGCAGATTCAGGTTGGATAGACCTAAGATGGGGCCTGGGATTCTGTATTTCTAAGGAGCTTATGCTTTGCTGCTTTAGGCCTAACTTTGAGTAACAAGAATCTATTGCAAATTATTTCATTTATCTCTACCTCAGTGTTCTAAACTCTATGAATCATAAGGTGTTTGCTAGCATTAAATACAAAAATCCCCACAAAAAAACAAACAAATCTGTGATAATATGGTTATCTCTTCAAAAATTCTGGAGAATTGAAATTCACAATTTATGACATCTGTCAAAGCTAACACTTGAAGGAAATAACTGATGATTTAACAACTATATACCTCATTCTTTAAAAAATGCGTTGTGTTCACTCAGCACCAACATTTTGTATGTAGGCTTAATGTAAAACAAACAAACATGTTTCTTGAAATGACAGCTGCTACTGTATTAATATTTGCAAGTGTTGGTATAGAAAAATATCAGAGGAACAGGAATCTTTTTTAAAAAGAAAAAGTAGACACATCTGTCAATTGATGAAAGGAATTTTCAATAAATGATGATATATACCATATTAATGGATGTAAAGTCTTTATATTGGAAAAGTGTCAATTCTTCACAAATTCTTTTATACTTTCAGCATGATTGCAATCCAAATCCTAAAAGGACTTTTTATGATGCTTAAAAGCTAATTTTAAAATTTATATGTAATAGTAGATAAGATAATTTTGAATAAAAGAACAAAGGTAGATAGTTTTAACAATCATCAAGTTATATAATGAAGCTGTAATTTAAATAATGATACTTTGGTATATAAAAATCACAAATAAATGAATCAAACAGAAAATGGAGCCCTTCCAGGTCTGGAAATGACATAGTACAGGACTTTAATTTTCTTTTGCTGCAGGTCCTCTGATATTCCTCTCTATATTTGGAGAAATCCATTTGAATTTTGATATCTAGGGAACTTTGGCTTTATCTCTACTTTTATAACTTATTTTTCAGAGATATGTCAGATGATTTAGTTCTTGTTTAACTTAAAAATAGTTTACACATTGATAAAACTGGAAAGGTATTCCAAAATGTTAAGGATGATAGCTTCTAGGTGCTGGTAATATTTAAAACTTGTCTACTTATTTTTTAATTTTCTGTCTTTTTCCAATATCTTATGTCACAGCATGTTGTTAAAAGTTAAAAACAGACGAAAGAGATACCACTTTGGCTTCAGAACTCTTGTACTGCCCAAATAGAAAACCTGGGAAATCTAAAAAGATAAACTCTAGATGACAGAAAAGCAGCAAGAAGACTGTATAGGTTCCTCAAGTGGTAGAGCGTATGGAGAACCCACAGAGATCATTATAATTACAAAACGGCAGACAAATGGCATTTTTTTCCAATGGAAAGGTAATCGTTAGGAACCTTGACCGTTTGCTAAACTGAACATTTCCCCAAAACAGCTAATGAGTACAGTGGCACATCTCCTTGTTATGTTTTATTTGAAGAACTAATTAACTTTTGCATAACAGGTTTAAGAAGAATAGTTTAAATTAGGAAGTTTTGTAGGTGCACCAAGATACAACAGTTGATAAATCAAAAGCAAAATAACGAAAGAAGCTTTTCCAGTCTATTCATGATTACGCGTTTTTTGTTTCTCTGCCGTTTATCTATGTTACCAAAAGGAAAATATCCAGGGAACACATCACTTGTGAAAATGTATTCTACCAAACGTATTCACAGTATGGACAAATTTCTCCATTTAATAAATGCATAAGTTAGTGGTAAGACTTTAAATTTTAATAAATTCTAGTAAAATTGATGATATATAAACATATTTTTGCATGTTGACCTTATGTCATTTCTATCTCTTCTTCCATTTTATGTAACTTCTCTTGTCTCATCAACACATTCATGCACTGATTGGCATCATCTCCTGAAAATATCTATTTTGGGTATGTTCATGATTGTATTTAGATTAAACTTGAAGAATAAAATGCAAAGTGATATAAATGTATTTGAAAAAATAAATCTACAAAGAAATGTGCTTTCTGTCATCAAGAATGTGATACATACATGCACAAACATATATGTATGTGTGTGTTGTACATACAGAAGAGTCCAGAGAGTAATACAAACTGTATTTAACATATTTCAACTTGTTCCTACTTCTTCTTCAAATATTTTTCTTTGTCTATGAAATAAGGAATTACAGATACATTTGAAGGTCTCTGTGTACCACTCTTCAAATACATCCCCCATCCAACTCTAAAGGAAACCAAATCCTGGAAACAATGTAACGTCTTCACTAAGTAAAATGTTAATTCTACCTGGAAGTAAACACTGTCTCCCTTTCTTGAATATCCAAGATTTCAACAAATAACAAAATTTGCATCGGATGTCTCAGTAGCAGTGCAAAAGGCTAAAAGAAAACAAAGCTCTGCCTTTGTAGTTCTGAGGAAAAATCATTTCAAATCTAGAATTTTTTTTTTTTTTTGCAGAGAAGGATTTGCCCGGAGCTAACATCTGTTGCCAGTCTTCCTCTTTTCTTTTCTCTCCAAAGCCCCAGCGCACGGTTGTATATCCTAGTTGTAGGTCCTTCTAGTTCTTCTATGTGAGCTGCTGCCACAGCTTGGCAGCTTACAGAGGGGTGGTGTGGTTCCGCGACTGGGAAACCAACACGGGCCACTGAAGCAGTGAGAGTGCCGAACTTGAACCACCAGGCCATCATGTCTGGCTCAAAATCTAAAATTTTAATTCCTGTCAAGTTATTTATCAAATGAAATGAGGAAATATACACTTAAAATATTACTTAAAGTTGAGCATACATATATTCAAAACATGCATCAAAGATTGAGGAAAACAAGGAATCCAAGAATGCAATAAAAAGAAATTTCTACATGATACTTGTTTGGCCACCATAGAGAGCAGATTAATCTCTCTTAGAAACATATATGCAAAAATCCTACACAAATTATTAGCAAAATTAATGCACCAGTTCCTAAACAGAATCTTATCTCATGACCAAGCTGAGTTTAACTCATGAATGCTACGTTGTTTTATTAATACAACAAACGTCAGCAAATAAAGGAGAGAAATCACGTAATTATCTGAATAGTTGCAAAACTTATTTGATAACATTCAACATCTATTTAAAATGAAGAAGAATGTTTCTTAGAACACTAGGAATAGAAGGAAATTTTTGTAATCTAATATGGTGTATCTACATAAGACCTACAGAAACAATTGCATTTTATGGCAAAATATTGAAAGCTGTACTTTGAAATGAAGAAAAGGCAGGGATGTCCATCATCCCCATTTCTATTCTACATTGTACAGGAAGTCTAACCAATGAAGTAAGGTAAGAAAAATAAATAAAAGGAAAACCATATAGAACATAGAAATAAAACTGTTAATTTTCAAACGATGTAATTTTATGTATAAATAATTAAATAATAACATCTATTATAATTAATACAAATTTAGTATGAGTATTTGTAATAATATTTATATATATGTGAAAAAATATTACAAACTGGAAGTGGAATTTAAAAATATGTCTTTAAAAATAGCATTAAATGTATAATAAGAACAAGAGCATGAGAAAGTGATAATAGCCACGGCAGAAGTTTTGCATCTTCCTATGTCTCCACATAAAAATGGAGCAATGAGGTAGTCTTGCCAGAGAGAGCAAATTAAAGTCTGATCAAATTTCTGTATCCAGCATCCCATCTGCACTAAATAGAGTGGAAAGAGGAGTGTTGAATACAATAAGCAAAATAGAGACCATGGGAAATTACAGGTTAGAGAGTACAGGTTCTCAACAGATACATCATAAAATAAAGAAAGGAATGAGTGGGGTTGTAAATTAAAAGAGACTTGAAAGGCATAAAAAGTTAAAAAGTGAGAGGGACTAAATTATCTGACTAGTGATGTACATTTGTATGACGAAACTAGCAAAAAACACTACGGAAGTTTTTACTATAATAGAATAGTGTTTACTTTGGGTAGGAGGAAAAGAGATGGCTGTCATTGGGTTTGGGCACGTGAGGGACTTCTGAACTGGCTGGCAAAGTTCTGTTTCTTGATGAAAATGGTAGTTACAAGTGTGTTCACCTTATAATAATTATAACCTTAAAATAATTTAATAATTCCGATCCATTAACAAGTTGCATTTCTCCACTTAACATATCTCAATGAAGTTTTAAAATCTTTCCTATAAAGGCTTTGCACAACTTTGTTATGTTTATTCAAGAGTGCTTTATTTTAAAAATATATTGTAAAATAAAACAAACATACAACAACAAATGTACTCCTTAGTAAATTATTATTTGACTTGATATGTTGATTCTAAAATTAAATGGGTAGCATATGGCTAAAAATAGCAAAAAAATTTAAATAAAAAGCTATTAAAGATTAAAAAAACACAGTGGAGCATTTACCCAAACAATTATCTAGACTTTTATAAATCTAAACATCACAAGCATGGTAGTAACACTGAAGTAATATACAAATAGAAAAACGTAAGAGTTTAGAGATACAAGAAACAGATCTACTTATACATAAATATCAGATTTATGTCAAAAATACCAGCCAGGATAATTGGGAAAGGACACTCTTGACCGGTGCTAGGACAATTGTGCATCCATATGAAAAAAATGAGTTTGAATCTCTATCTCATACCATAACATAACAAAATTTGATTTTCAGTGAATAATAGACCTATTGTGACAGGTAAATCAATACATTGCCAGAAAATATTATTGAAATATCATCATGACCCCAGGAAGGTACATATGTCTTAAATAAGATACAAAAAGCACTGTGTGTAAAGAAATGGCTAATAAATTCAATGATATTCAAATGAAAACCTCATTTCCTCAAATGACTGCATAAATAGAATGAGTGGGAGAAGATAGTTAAAACTCATGAAACTGATAAATGTCCAGAATCCAGAACAAAGAATTTCTCAGAATAAATAAGAAATAGAAAAATGAGAAAAAGACTTAAATAGACACGTCACAAAAGCCAATAAAAATAGAGAAAAAAAGGTTGTGAACCTCATTTGTATCAAGGAAATGCAAAATAAAACGACAGTGAGCTATTACTACGTACCTACCATTAAGACTTCATGGGCATGGCAATATTCTATTTCTTGTCTTTGACCTTGGAGGTGGATATATATAAAGCCTAGGAAGACATTGGAAAAGTTCATATGTTTCAAATAAGATACTAAAAACAAACAATCCACAAGGAAATTGTTATAATTGATTTGTTCAATTATAATGCATACTTTATGTAGTTTATTTCAGAATTGAAAGCAGTTAAATTTTGTTTAATCAAAAACATTCCAAAATACATTTGTTTTTTGAGGGACAAAAAGAAACTCAAAATTGGACGTTTGGTATTCAATTTATGAGTGAAGTTTTTGATAATGAAAACTTTCTCCTTTGTGAGTTAATTTCATGGTCATGTTCTTCCTTTTGCAAAAATAAAAAATATTTATTGGAACCATATAAACTTGCCTGATATTTCACTGGTTTTGACTTAGAAAATTCACATTTCAAGACAGTATGTATATTATAGAAAAAATTTTTTAGAAAAATTAAAAGTATTATTCTGGTATTATTCTGGTATCTAGTTTTATATATATAATATATATAACATGTATATATACATGTATATATATGTATATATAACATGTATATATACATATATATATAATATATATACATGTATATATACATATATATATATATTATATATATATATGTATATATATGCAGAACTGATCCTCATTATTCAGATTCCATATTTAGGAACTTGCCCACTCTCTAAAATCAACACTCATGTCGCTTTTGTGGTCATTTGCAGACATGTACAGGGTGACAAAAAATTTGAACGCCCCTCGTGCACATTCCCAGCTTAATTCAAACAAGGAGAAACTTCGACTTCTTGTTTCATCTCTGCAAACAGCTGTCTTTTTCATGGTGTATATTGCGCCATATATTTTGCATTTTTTACTTTTTCTTGATGATTTTACTGTTTAAAATGGCCCCTAGGCATAGCGCTGAAGTGCTGACTAGTGTTCCTAAACACAAGAAGGCTGTGATGTCTCTTATGGAGAAAACATGTGTGATAGATAAGCTTTGTTCAAGTGGATTATAGTGCTGTTTTGCTGTGAGTTCAATGTCAATGAATCAACTATATATATATATTTTTTTGACAATATATATTAAGTAAGGTGTTTTTAAACAGAAACATCCATAAGGCAAGGTTAAATGTTGCTCGATTGACAAAAATGTAACCAGAGGCTCACAGGAACCTAATCCTGTATTTCTTCTGTATTTCTTCTAGAAGCAATGGTTCAATATCACTAATTCAGTGTTTGTAGCCACCTTACAGAATATAACGGCTCAGGCCGGCCTGGTGGCTTAGCGGTTAAGTGTGCACGCTCTGCTACTGGCGGCCCCGGTTCGGATCCTGGGCGTGCACCGACGCACCGCTTCTCCAGCCATGCTGAAGCCTCGTCCCACATACAGCAGCTAGAAGGATGTGCAACTATGACATACAACTATCTACTGGGGCTTTGGGAATAAAAGGAGGAGGACTGGCGATAGATGTTAGCTCAGAGCCAGTCTTCCTCAGCAAAAAAAAAAAAGAGGATTAGCACAGATGTTAGCTCAGCGCTGATCTTCCTCAAAAAAAAAAAAAAGGAATATGACTGCTGCAAATAAGGAGAAATTATGCCTCACACACAATGAGAGGAAGAGAGGAAGGCTATACCGTATATATAAAATCAAGTATCTTTATGATAAACATACTATCATCTGATAGAGTATGTGCTAAGCAATTCTTTTCTTCACAACATTTTCCTGGATATTCTTGGACATATAATCTTCCAAAATTACTCATGATTATTCTCATATTACTTTAAAATTCTATGGGATTTATAACTAGGAGCCCTTCAAATATGTAGGTAATATTAAGACTACTCATCCAGGAATTTAAACTACTTTTTCCCCCATTAAAATCATCTTTTTAATTTGTTATTAAAGTTTTATACATATTTCCATGAAAACCAGAAAAATTAAATAGGTAACAACATTCAAAAGTAAAATCCAAGACTTTTTTTCTTTAAATGGAGAAAAGTCTGAATATTCTAATTAAAATATCTCCCTAAGTACCAGAAAGAAATATGAAAGAGACATCTAAACACAGCCAGATGACAGTCTTACAGAAAAGACAATCCTCTGCTAGCAACTTAAGATATTCGGGTGAAGCAATCTTCATGGTTTTTTTTTTTTTCTGATAAATGAGTCTTTTTTCTCAAACTTAAACATTATACAATAGTTTAACATACTGATGAATAAATTGAGTCCTTTAAAATTATGAAGAAAGGCAATTTATAGGAGTGCAATCAATCTTAATGACAGAAATTGTACTTCATTTAAATATTGATGATTTTAAGTGTTATAATACCAAGGAAATGTTATGTATGTCAAAATTTTACTGTTAAACACTACGCGAAATTTATATGAAATTGTGTTGTAGTCGGTCTATAACCAAACACAAATCAAGTCACTCATGACTCATGGTCCTTTTGAATATCGTACACATTTACCTGATCAGAAACATAACTGAATATATAGTTATTTTGACAGAAAATTATTCAAGCACGGCATTTTGTTAGTTCTGTTATGAAAACTTAAGATTTCAAACTCAATTATACAATTATATGTATAATTTAAATAAAAGTGACTAAGATATAACACGTTTAAAATTTTCATTACTTATGTTCTATTTTTGTAAGGAAAATGACCATACTTAATAATTTGCCATCAAAAACAAAAAAGATTCAAACTAATGGGACATTTCTTGAGCAAAAATTTAGAAGCTATTTGAATGAACTAATTAGAAATCAATTACTGCCTTACCGCCATCGAAAATAAATTTTAAAAATTTTGAAAGCGTTCAAAGAAAAATTCAGAGGCCTCTTTCTTGAAAGACTTCTAGAAGGGCGTTAACAACATACGATTTAATTCTTAAACCAGTAGCTTCTGCTTGTAAGTGTCATCTCTAAGGATTCAAAATTATATATATTAGGTCTTGCATTAAAACCCTAGTCAAGGAATTTGATACCATTTATAAATTTCTTTCATTGTAGTAAAAGATCCTTTACATTAGATGTCCATCAAAACACACAGTGGTTTATCGCTATGTTTTTTTCAAGTCTTCTGAAAATAGACCCTAAGTCTGAGTTTTTCCAAAAGACCCTGAGGCAGAGATTTGAATAGTCCTAGTTCGTATAGGAGGATCAAAGAGGGGCACAGGGGAGTGGTACCCGGAAGGGAAGGCAGCCAGTAAAGGCGCACTAGTAAGCCTGCTATCACCACAGACAACTTGAGTTTATCCCACTTGAGAACTTCAGGAAAAGTTCTTAAACACACACCATGGAATTCTCATACTGGAGGCAAGCACCAATTCTCAGGAATCATTCACCGAGGGCTGCTACTAGGGGGTGTTAATTCACCCCAATAACAGTCTGACACACAGCAGTGCTCCAGAGATTCTGGAAAAAGCCCTTCTGGTTCAGAGAGGCTGGAGCTGGAAGTTCTCAGGAGCAAATCAAGATGCTTATGGATATAGGCTGGGCATGGGGTCTGCTACAAAGGTTACCCTATATGATTTCAGTGAAAAATATGAATTTGACCTATACACAGTTTTTAAAAGCAATTCAAATTCATAAAAAAGAAAAGAAATCACAGTGGCTAAAATGGTAGCATGACATGCATTTCATTTTTATATTAGGCTTTTAAAGGAATAGACATTTTGTGTCCACATATAACTATTTTTGTTATATTTGCCAAATGGTAACAACCATTTAAATTTTATGTTTGTTGTGTTTCTACATTTATACTGTTTTTATACATCTATAACTTGAAACATAAACATAGAAAATATCTACCAAATTTTGTTAATATTTTCTCTTTGTATTTTGGTTCTGAAATTTTGCAAAGTTGAGTCTCTAGGTGGGTCTTTTTTTATTTATCACATGATTTCATACTTTCAATCAAAGACAATATCTTTCTTCAGCTCTGTGAATTTTTCTCCTATTTTTTCTTTATTTGTTTCTGTCAAATCAATTTATTTATTCTCATTTTTATAGAAATCCTGGTACATGAATATAGTGCTTTCTGGATTTGTCCTGTATTTCTTTGATTTTTTTTTCCAGTAAATATTCAACTGGTTTTCTTTTCTTTTCCAGTTTTATTGTAATATAATTGACATATTACTTGTATAAGTTTAAGGTATACAACATAATGATTTGATATATGTATATATTGAAAAACGATTATCACAATAAATTTAGTTAACATCCATCACCTTGTGTAGGTACAGTTTTTTTCCTTGTGATAAGAACTTTTAAGATCCACTCTCTTAGCAACTTTCAAATATACACTCCAGTATTGTTAACGATAGTCATCATGTTGCACATTACATCTCAGAACTTATTTATCTCATAACTGGAAGTTTGTACCTTTTGACCACTTTCACCCAATTTCCTCCCTCCCCCTTCTGGCAACCACAAATCTGATCTCTGTTTCTATCAGTTTGGTTTTTTCAGATTCCACGTTAGTGAGATCATACAGTATTTGTTTTTCTCTGTCTGACTTATACCACTTAACATAATGCCCTCAATGTCCATCTACATTGTAACAAATAGTAGGATTTCCCTCTTTTTGTGGCTGAATAGTACTCCGTTGTGTGTGTGTGTGTATACATATACATACATATATAATCACATTTTCTTTATCCATTTAGGACACTTAAGTTGTTTCCATGTCTTGGCTATTGTAAATAATACTGCAATGAACATGGGGGTATAGATATCTCTTTGGGATAATGATTTCATTTCCTTTGGGTATATTCCCAGAAGTGGAATTGCTGGACCATATGATAGTTCTATTTTTAATTTTTTTTTTTTTTTTGTGAGGAAGATCAGCCCTGAGCTAACATCTGCCAATCTTCCTCTTTTCTTTTAGCTGAGGAAGACTGGCCCTGGGCTAACATCCGTGCCCATCTTTCTCTACTTTATATGGGATGCCGCCACAGCATGGCTTGCCAAGCGGTGCGTCGGCGCGTGCCTGGGATCCGAACCTGCGAACCCCGGGCCACCACAGCAGAGCACGAGCACTCAACCACTTGAGCCACTGGGCCGATCCTGGTATATTTTTAATTTTTTGAGGAAGCATCATACTGTTTTCCATAGTGGAAAGTGCATAAGGATTCCCTTTTCTTTGCATCCTCGCCAGAATTTGTTATTTCTTGTCTTTTTGAGGATAGCCATTCTAACAAAGGTGAGGTGATATCTAATTATGATTTTGATTTGCATATCCCTGATGATCAGTGATGTTGAGCACCTTTTCACGTACTTTTTTGGCCATTTGAATATCCTTTTTGAAAAAATGTCTATTCAGGTCCTTTGCCCATTTTTTAATTGGATATTTGTTATTTTGCTGAGTTGCATGAGTTCCTTATATATTTTGATTATTAACCCCTTACCAGGTATGCAGCTTGTGAATATTGTCTCCCAATTTGTAGATTGCCTTTTCATTTTGTTGATCGTCTCTTTTGCTGTGCAGAAGCTTTTGAGTTTGATGTAGTCCCACTTGTTTATTTTTCATTTTGTTGCTTGTGCTGTAGGAGTCACATCTGAAAAAAATCATTGCCAAAACTTATGTCAAGAAGCTTTTACCCTCTGTTTTCTTCTTGAATTTTTATGATTTCGGATCTTACATTTGTTGGGGCCCACGGCAGGCCACCACAAAATATACCACAATGGCATTTGATTATTTCGAATTAAAGTTACTTGAGAAGCAGCCAATGTAAAAAAAACAAAAAACAAACAAACAAACAAAAAAAACAGCATTTTGATCCTCTTCTCTCTGTTTCTCCTGAAAGCAGGAAATAAATCTCCCATGTGCAAGGTACCCTTCCCGAACCAGGAGATAGGCATCCTTATCCCCAAAGCTAGGGAATTCAGGGCCAAGAAGATTGTGTAAACAAATCTTTTTACTTTTACTAATTTACTACCTCAAGCTGAAACTTTGTTTAAATTCCTCACTTATTAATTACCCCAAACATAAGTTTCTTTGTCCTTCCATTCTTCACAAATTTATTGCTTGTGTAAAAAGATATATAATCTGCCTGCTTTGTTAACTTAAAGAGCATCATTTCTCTATGATCTCCAATAAGTACATATTAAATTAGGTTTTCTTCTGTTAATTTAGTCTTGTGTCAATTTTATTATTAGTCCAGCCGTAAGAACACAAGAAGGACAGAAGGAGGAGTTTCCTCCTCCTCAACACATTTAAGTCTTTAACCCATTTCAAGTTAATTTTTGTGAGTAGTGTAAGATAGGGGTCTAGATTTATTCTTTTACATGTGAATATCCAATTTTCTCAGCACTATTTATTGAAGACTGTCTATTGTCCATTAAGTATTCTTAGCTCCTTTGTCAAATATTAATTGATTGTATATCAACTGGTTTTCTATATACTCTCAGGTCTATGTTCAATTTTCCCCATACGACTCATTGCATATTCACCCTTTAACATTTTATTATTAATTTTATCCAGTAAATTTTTTATATCAGTAGTCATACTCTAATTTTCAAGAACTCTTTCTTCTTTTATTTTTCTCCTTTTTTGGATAGCCTCTTTGCGTTTTACATCTATAATATTTTCTCAATTTCTGTGAATACCTAATATAAATTTTAAAGTTATTTTCTAATCCCCTAATAATTTTCTTGAAAGTCCTTTTTCTGTTTATTCTTCTGAGTCTTTTTTGTTCATGTTGTTGGGTTTCTTCAGATATCTATTTTTTATTGCTTTTCCATTCAGATTTATGAAAGCACAATTCCCTCAGTACAGATGCCTAGTGCAACTTACCTCTGTAGTTGTGACATGTATATTTCTCCAAAGGGCTTCCCTTCTGATGCAAGTGTTGATAGATCAGCTACCCTGGAGAGAGTGTGGATTTGACGTAAGCAGGCAGGTAAAACCCCAAAACTGCTCTGATAAAGAAAGTCTTGGAGGAACATTTTAGATTTCACTTTAGGGGAAAGATTTATATTCTGTCCTTTCTCCCTCTCCATATTTCCTTAAGTCTCTTGGTCTCTTAGGTTTTTCTCTATTTCTTTTCACAAGAATTAATATCCTTCCTTAGACTTCTCAGGTAGAGTGCAATTTCTTCTAAAAAGTTTCTTGGACTTTGCCTAGGAACAGAGGCCACAGTTGCCAGCTGTTAGTTGTCTGGAGGAAAGGAAGAGCATTGTAGCTGCAGCAATTTACAAATACAGTTCTCACCACCCACATCCATCTTTGATCTTTGTATAGTTTTTGGCAGATTTGGAGCTTCTCTGGTGACTCCCTTGGGAAGCCATATACTGTGGCTGTTGTCTTAGATTTGTGTTCCTCTAGTCTCTTTCTACCATCTGCTCTCTCTTTTTCAAAATCTCATCAGCATTTCTAGTCTGCTAATATGATAGTTTTTAAAAATTTTTTACACCATAGTTATTTCTCCTTTATTTTTCATGTTGATTGTTTCTTAATTAATATATTTTATGTTTTTAGAGCAGGTTTATGTTTCCAGGAAAATTGAGTGGAAAACACAGAGAATCCCCAAATACATCTCCTTCCTTATGCACACAGTTCACAGTTTATCATATTAACACTTTGCATTAATGTGGTACATTCATTACAATTGATGAGCCATATTGATAGTTTTTCAGCTTTATTGAGGTATAATTGAAAATAAAATTATAAGGTATTTATAGTGTCTAATATGATGATTTAATATATATATTCATTGTGAGAAGATTCCCCCATGGAGCTAATTGACACATCTATCACCTCACGTATTTACCTGTTTTTGTTTCTTTTTTTGATGAGAACATTTAAGCTCTACCCTCTTAGAAAATTTCAATTGTGCAGTACAGTATTACCAAGTATAGTCACCATCTTGTACATTAGATCCTCAGACCTTATTCATCTTGTAATTAATGTTTGCAACCTTTGCCAACCTCTACTTTCCCTACCCTCAAGCCCCTGGCAACCACTGTTCTATTTTCTATTTCTCTGTTTCTATGACATCAATATTTTTTTTTATTCCACATATAAGTGATACCATGCAGTATTTGTCTTTCTCTGTCTGGCTTATTTTGCTTAGCAAAATGCCGTCCAGTTTCATCCTTGTAGTCACACACACACACACACACACACACACAAGAATTTCATTCTTTTTTAAGGCTGAATAATATTCCTTAGTATATATACAAACCACAGTTTCTTTATCCATTCATCCATCGATGGACACAGGTTTTTCCCTACTTTGACTATTGTGAATAATGCTGCAATAAACATGGGAGTGAAGATATTTCTTTGAAATAATGATTTTGTTTCCTTTGGGTATATAACCAGATGTGGGATTGCTGGTAGATTTATTTTTAATTTTTTGACAAACCTCCATGCTGTTTTTCCCTAGTGGTTGCACCAATTTACACACCTACCAACAGTGTGTAAGGGTTCCCTTTTCCCCACATCATTGTCAGTATTTATTATCTCTGTCTTTTTGATAATAGCCGTCCTAACAGGTGTGAGGTGATACCTCATTGTAGTTTTTCATTTGTATTTCTCTGATGATTAGTGATGTTGATTTGCATGTCTTTTTTTGAGAAATGTCTATTCAGGTCCTTTGTCCATTTTTTAATTAATTGTTTGCTTTTTTGGTATTGAGTTGTATAAGTTTCTTGTATATTTTAGGTATTAACCCTTTATCAGGTTTGTGATTTGCAAATATTTTCTCCCATTCCTATGTTGCCTTTTCATTTTGTTGATGGTTTCCTTTGCTGTGCAGAAGCTTTTCAGTTTGATATACTCCCACTTGTTTATTTTTGCTTTTGTTGCCTTTGCTTTTAGCATCAAATCGAAAAAGTTATTGCAAAGACCAATGTCAAGTAGCTTAACTCTTGTGTTTTCTTCTAGGAGTTTTACATTTTCAGTTATGTTCAAGTCTTAATTCATTCTGAATTGATTTTTGTTTATGGTGTAAGATAGGGATCAAGTTTCATTCTTTTGCATGTAGCTATCCAGTTTTCCCAACATTATTTTTTGAAGAGACTATCCTTTCCTGTTTTGTTTGGGTAGCAAAAATTATGCTCAGAGACAGAGATTGCCTTTGCCAATGTTTTATTTAACCAAAGTTTGGTGAGGGAATTATAATTTATAATAATAATATTTCACAAGCCACTAACATATAAGATAACGTCTCTTAATAAACCAATAAAGAAATAACATACTCCAAACCAATGACAGATAACTCACACTATTTTTCCGGGCTAAGGAAAGATGAGAGAAATAAAGTCCAAATTTAGTGGAGGTGTACCTTTCCACAAGTCAGTTCTTTGGAGAGACGGCTTATCTAACCAAGAGCTGATGTCTAGCTGACTTCTAGCCACCAGCATGCAAAGGGAAAGTCCCTTGTTGCTAGGGCATGTTGCTGGGAAAATGAAGGCACCAGGATTGGCTGACAAGATAATTTCCTTCATTGAACCACTCACAGTTTTCACCACTGCTGGAAAAGAGTCACCTTCCCATAGCAGGAGCTAATTCTTTTTTTTTTTTTTTTTGGTAAGGAAGATCAGCCCTGAGTTAACATCCATGCCAATCCTCCTCTTTTTTTTGCTGAGGAAGACCAGCTCTGAGCTAACATCTATTGCCAAGCCTCCTCCTTTTTTTTTTCCCCTTTTTCTCCCCAAAGCCCCAGTAGATAGTTGTATGTCATAGTTACACATCCTTCTAGTTGCTGTATGTGGGACGCCACTTCAGCATGGCTGGAGAAGCAGTGCGTTGGTGCGCGCCGGGGGTAGAACCCGGCCGCCAGTAGCAGACAACGTGCACTTAACCGCTAAGCCATGGGACCGGCCCCCAGGAGCTAATTCTTTAGAGTCTTCGGAGAGCTATTTAGATAGCAAAGAGTCACCTTGCCCAGAGAGAACACTCTCAGGTAAGTTCTTACAAACTCTTGGTATTTAAAGGTTAAATGTCCCCTAGCTGTAGTTGCTTCTCCACATGTTCTTACTGATAAGCCCCCAGCAGGGCCGTCATCAGCTGACCTACTGAGTGCTTATCAACAATAGATGTTGGGGCCGGCCCCGTGGCTTAGCGGTTAGGTGTGTGCGCTCCGCTACTGGTGACCCGGGTTCGGATCCCGGGCGCGCACCAACGCACCACTTCTCTGGTCCTGCTGAGGCCGCGTCCCACATACAGCAACTAGAAGGATATGCAACTATGACGTGCAACTATCTACTGGGTCTTTGGGGGGAAAAAAAAATAGATGTTGATGACAACATCCTGAGGCAGCTTCCTCAATTTTGACAACTTCACTCTTAGATCAAAACGACTTCATTTAAGCCATAACAAGTGGATTTGAAATCACATCAAACCAATACACAACATTTCCCCATTGTATATTCTTGGCTCCTTTTCCATAAATTAATTGACCATATATGCATGGGTTTACTTCTGGGTTATTCTACATCTAGTGCCCCAACTTTTAAGACTCCGACCTGAGTGATGGGCCCTCAAAACCCTAGGCTCTGAAAGCCAAAGAGACTTGCATCCATGAGATCCACAAAACTATAGAAAACAAAGAAACAGTTCTTAACAAGCATGCAAGGAAACACTGCAGCTATCTTCCCAGGGCTCAGTGCAGAGGGAGCAGGTAAAAATGCCCATCTCCCAATGTTTCCATGAAAGGATTCATCTGCGTACTTTAAAAGCTGCTGCCTGAGGGTCAGGCTTCTAATTTAGTACACAACTAAATGTTGTGTACTGGCTACAATGTTCCCAGGAGCCTGCAGATGCCTCCATTGGCTTCTCCTTCCAACCCACTCCAACTCACCAGTATCTCCCCGGAAGGAGCTTGTACATATTCTATACCCTAGCTTTTATGGCTGCTGCCTGAGGGACTGGTCTGCAGATTGTCTGGCTCTGATAGCCAACAGGGCTTCCATTCGTGAGTCTCATAGGACTAAAGCAAACATAGAAGCAGTTCTTAAGCTGCTATCCACTCACTGTTCAACACAGAGGGAACCAGGATAAGATGCCCATCTCCAAGTCTTTCCCTGAAAGAGTTTTATCAGCATATCTTAAAAGCTGCTGCCTGAGGGCCAGGCTTCTAATTTTGCATACAACAGGGCTGCTGAAATCCTCCCCAAAGACTGGAGGAGCCTGTGGACATCCCCGGCTCCCTCCAACCCACCCAACAACAACAACAACAACAAAAACAAGTCACAAGTTTCTCCCTGGAACAAGATTGTAGACACTTCTGGCATCCCAACTTTTGAGGCAGCTGACTGAGGGATGGACCCCTGGTGGGTCATCTTGTTCTGATAGCCATCTGTAGTGATTTTTATTGAGTGACAGGAGAATTAACATTGTCAAAATGTCCGTATTACCCAAAGTCATCTACAGATTCAATGCATTCCCTACCAAAATGCCAACGGCATTCTTCACAGAAACAGAAAAAAATAATCCTAAAACCTGTATGGAACCACAAAAGATCCTGAAGACAGAGCAATTTTGAGAAAGAACAAAGTTGGAGGCATCACACTTTCTTGTGACCTGTGGGTGGGAATGTAAATTGGTCCAGCTGTTACTGAACCAGGGTGGGTTTGCTCCTTGGGGAATTGAAATCAAAGCCTTCAGCAGAAGCAGTTGTCACACAAAGTACAGCTTATTTATAACAAATAAGGAGAGCACAGGGAATTCCTTCCAAAGCTGTGGTTCTCCAAGCAAGGGAAAGCAGGAGCCTTTTATTTCCAATGGGGAATGAATATTCAAAAGAGAGAGAATATAAATTTTCATACCTCAAACAAAATAAGTCTTATTATTTGTTGCCTTTTTATTTCTGGAATATTTGGTATTATAAGAATTTTAAATAAAATTTAAATTCACTCACACAGACACAGTTTGAAAACATGCTTCCACATACACCACATGTTCTGGTAATAAGGCCTAAGCTCCTCCTGGGGCAGAGATCTTAACATTAAAATGAAGCAAAGGTAGCTCTTGGGTGCTTCTTGGCCTGTCTCCACAGCCATTGCTCTTAGGATGGGGTTTGGACCAGTTTGCGATGGTTGGTAATTGCATCTCTTAACTTAACTGAAAAACAGTTTTGAGAAAGTTATGTGCTTCTGAAACCTCCTTGAATTACTCGGGATAGTTAGTCAGTGACACAACCGTTATGAAAAATAGTATAGAGGTTCCTCAAAAAATTAAAAATAAATCTACCAGCCATCCCACTTCTGGTTATATATGCAAAGAAAACAAAATCATTATCTCAAGGAAATATCTTTACTCCCATGTTCATTGCAGCATTATTCACAACAGCCAAAGTATGAAACGTGTTTGGATATATCATGCATGGTTTTACTGCTAAAAATCAGGAGTTAGATTTATAAATTAACTTAACTGCATATACGATATGGGTAACTAAGCACTTAAATTTCTTTTTTTTTCAGATTATAAGAAAGTATAAGGATATTGGCATATTTGGACTATAATGAATGAAATTAGTTGCAATGCTTTTTCAAAAGATAATCACTGGCTTACAGTTTTCATTTAAAATTCTTATAATACCAAATATTCCAGAAATAAAAAGACAATAAATAATAAGACATTTTGTTTGAGGTATGAGAATTTATATCAATTTATAACTAACTCCTATTCAGCCACAACACAATGGATGTGGATTTGATCTTTCTTATTATCTTCACTCATGTCCCCTTTCCTCATAATCCTCTTTCTCTTTTCCTCTCATCATTTGCATAAATCATTCCATTATCTTATCTCATATGTTCAGCATACCCTAGTTATTCCTCCATACTAATATCATTTAAACTTTACAAGTAAAACAATCTGCCACATGTATCATAACAGTAGGACTTACTTCCACCATTGAACCCAGATAATAAGTGAATCATGACGTCAAATTTTTAGAAAGGATGTGTATAACAGATAATAGGGGAATGAAACTCAGTGTCATATTAAATACATAGCAGATTCCCAAACTTTGAATTGAGGTACAAATCTGACATCTCAAAGAATGTATAGGTGCAATGAATTAATTGTAGGTTATCGTAAATATATTCAGAGCACAAGAGGAAATAGAAAATAGTGTTTATCTTTCAGGTCAACTTTGGAAGTACATTGATAAACTACTCTTCTTCTTGGAATCTCTCCCCTTATCTTTTCCTACACCTTCCCCTCTCAAAGACCTGGGTTCACCTTGCTTATACTCTCAATGATCAAGGGTAAGCTAATTAATGGCCAAGCAATGGATCCTTATGGGCAAGATCCTCCTAAGCTAGTACAATTAATTTGTTTAGATTTTTCAGGGTAGAATATTTATAAGATAAATAAGTCATTCTCCTAACAATACTGTCCTTCTATCATAGCATTAAACTGAT
This sequence comes from Ceratotherium simum simum, assembly GCF_057802395.1. Taxonomy (NCBI): domain Eukaryota; kingdom Metazoa; phylum Chordata; class Mammalia; order Perissodactyla; family Rhinocerotidae; genus Ceratotherium; species Ceratotherium simum. The sequence continues at coordinate 35,741,727 of NC_141905.1, forward strand.
ATATTCTTGTAAGAGAAAACGATTCTCTAATAGAGAGAAGAAATCAGGGGGGTAAGAAAAAAAGGAAAACTGTTCTGACCCGAGCATACCAAACAATTTTCATCTATGCCCCGGGCTCACTAATGAGGGAAATATTTTATCTAGTTCTGAAAGAAAAAACACATCCCTAATCACAGAACATATAAAATGAATATTTAGCATTTACCTCATAACAAGAATTCCAATGCACAAAAATGAATCTGAGAAAGTCTCTGAATAAGACCTATAGTGGTGGGTCACTAATTTACTGACTCTGCTATTGAGATGTGTAAAGAAAATGTAACTCTTCTCTTTCTCTGTAGCTGATTTTATCTTCTTCATAAATTTTACCATCTGCTTGGGAACAAATAAAAGATCTACATTTATAAAATCAAGGCTAAAATTTAGTACTATTCAGAAATTTAAACGGTTCTTTCAGGTTTAAATCATTCCTTTAGATTGTTCTCTCCTCTTGCCTGCTTCTTTTACAGATTTTGGCTGGATGCATTGGATGAACTAGTGTTTGAAAGTAGGAGGAGACCAATAAGATCTGAACAGAAAGCCTCACACTATAACCACCTAGAAGTAATGAGCAAAATATAATATATAAAATATAGTTTATATTGATGGGACGTTTACCTCTGGAAGAAATTGAATTAAATCCACAAGTGCCAGAAGTGAAGGGAAAGTGAAAAGCCATTAATCAGTTAATATTTTCATTGATTCAACAAATATTATGGCGTGCAACAACACACCAGGATTGTTCAAGCTTTCCATAGACATGAATAAGACCAAAGTCTTTCTGATATCAGGTCTAGAATAGTAAATGCGTAACATTTCTAGATCATGGGAATTATTGGACAAGGGCTGAGTTTTCACGCCCACATTCTTTTCTTGAAGCAAAGAATCTTCAAGAATACTAAAGATGAGGGACTGAAACTGAGATCCTGTGTGAAGAGATGAACTTTCTCTATAGTCAAATGTGTTTAGCACCATCTCTCTACTAGAGATCTCAGTGAATTAAAAATTATTTATCAGGGCAAACGAAACCTCTGGCTTGCATCTCAGGTATGTTTGGACTTTGACTTTATAAGCAGCCTGGTGACTTGGTAAATGAAATCCCTGTTGAAAGCCAACTCTTTCCAAAGACCAAGGTACTAATCTGTCGACAACCCAAAGTTATAAACATGCCACAGTAAAGGAGAACACTACTTTGAGAGAGCCTTACAGGGGAAATTATAGATGAATGTTTACATGGTTTTGGACTCTGAGCTCAAGTTGTCTTTTAAGAGCACTACTTGTTGAGATTGTGTAAAGTTTGTGACATAATAGTTCAGGATTGTTGGACACAGCAAAACATAGGCTTTGAAGTAATTCTTGGTAAGTAAATTGTTTGATTAATATCTAATTGCTCAGATGAGCAAACAGTTTGGTTAGATAAGTTAGTTTCATCACTCTCTTAAAATAATACAGTGCTCGGGCCGGCCCTGCGGCTTGGTGGTTAAGTGCGCGCGCTGCGATGCTGGTGGCCCGGGTTCGGATCCCGGGTGCGCATCGAGGCACCACTTCTCCGTTCATCCTGAGGCCGAGTCCCGCATACAGCAACTAGAAGGATGTGCAGCTACGACATACAACTATCCACTGGGGCTTTGGGGGGAAAAAATAAAATCTTAAAAAAAAAAAAATAATAATAATAATAATAATACAGTGCAGTGAAGGTTTACAGTTTTCTTCTTGCCTTCTTGGGCAAGAATTTCCTGGACCAAAAGCATGTGAACACTGATGGCCTCAGATCTAGCCCTGACCATTCTTCATCCTGGGTTAGAGAATAGAACATCGTCATCTGTGGACATGATCAACCCAAATTGGAGCAGCTTATTAAGGAATAGTGGTTGTATATTAAGTTTCTAGTGATGGTCATTTCAATTTCTAGGAACATGAGGTTCTCTGTTCCTTTTATGAATGATCAATTGTTGGATGTTTTGATGAGACAGCAAATATGCAATAGCAATTTAATTTGTCTTTGCAGAGCTCATCTCTAAATACCTCAACATGAGCTTTTTGGTTATTTCCTGAATCATTTAAGTAATATCAAGGCAATGTAAATGCTAATATAATATTATTCCATTATGACAGTCCATGTTTCACGTGCTGAGTATAACCGCCTGCCCAATCTTATTCAATTCTCACACGAGGTGTTCTTACCTGGAACCAGGGGAGAAGTGGAGCTTGGGGAGAATTTCTGTCTCAATGAGAGCATTCAGGAAGCTGAGCGAGCTATCATTAATTCTCCTTTTTCTTGGTCCTGGTGTCCCAAATGTGGAACCTCTATGCCTCCTGCTAGTTTCTCCGGAGAGGAAACCTCTTGCTTCCTGCTGGGTGAGGGCTGTTCACCAGGCTATGCAAAATGGAAATTGGGAAAGACAATATGGGGGATCTAACTGTTCCTTGGACAGAATTTCAACTAATCCTCCTTCTTTAATCCTGACCTCTAGCTACTGTCTTGGGGTATATTTGGTATTACTCACAGTAGAGTATTTGGGGGGTTTAGTGATGCAAATGGCTCAGTTCTTGTTGAGTTTTCTCTCTTCTAGGACATTCTACCTGTCCATACATTTTTGCATTTTCCATCTTCCAAAGTTTAGTGGACATCTTCATCTAGTGTCAGCTCCTAACCAATATATATATTCCTTTATGATCATTTTAAGAGAAGGGTAGAAATGCATGCATGTTTTCAATCAGTCATTTTAAACCAGAGATCCCACGTGATATTGTTCTAGAGAAAGTAAAATCTCTATTATGTATGAAAACATTTTGGCTCTATGTTAGCTCTGTTGGCTATATAATATTTGAAGAAATTATATTCCAGTTTAAATAAATCTTAAATGAATAAAACAGAAATTAACGAAACAGAAACACTGGACATTATCAATAAAAATCTAGAAATGAAGTTTTATTTTTTTATTATGGTAACATTGGTTTACAACATTGTATAAATTTCAGGTGTACGTCGTGTTCTCATGTTCACCACAAATAGTAATTACAATCCATCACCAACACATGTGCCTAATCATCCCTTTCACCCTCCTCCCTCCCCACTTCCCCTCTGGTAACCACCAATCCACTCTCTGTCTCTATGTGTTTGTTTGTTGTTGTTGTTATCTACTACTTATGAGTGAGATCATATGGTATTTGACCTTCTCTCTCTGACTTATTTCACTTTGCATAAGACCCTCAATGTCCATGCGTGTTGTCACAAATGACTGAGTAGTATTCCATTGTGTATATATACCATATCTTCTTCATTGTCCCTTGACGGGCATTTAGGTTGCTTCCAAGTCTTGGCTATTGTGAATAACGCTGCAATGAATACAGGGGTGCATGTATCTTTACGCATTGATGTTTTCACATTCTTTGTATAAGTACCCAGCAGTAGAATAGCTGGATCGTATGGTAGTTCTATCCTTAATTTTTTGAGGAATCTCCATACTGTTTCCATAGTGGCTGCACCAGTTTGCACTCCCACCAGCCGTGTATGAGAGTTCCCTTCTTTCCACATCCTCTTCAACACTTGTTGTTTCCTGTCTTGTGAATTATAGCCATTCTGACGGGTGTGAGGTGATATCTCATTGTAGTTTTGATTTCCATTTCCCTGATAGTTAATGGTGTTGAACATCTTTTCATGGGCCTATTGGCCATATGTATATCTTCTTTGGAGAAATGTCTGTTCAGGTCTTTTGCCCATTTTTTAATTGGGTTGTTAGTTTTTTTCTTGTTGAGATGTATAAGTTCTTTACATATTTTGGATATTAACCCCTTATCAGATGTTTGGCTTGCAAATATCTTCTCCCAATTGTTAGGTTGTCTTTTCATTTTGTTGATGGGTTCCTTTGCTGTGCAGAAACTTTTTAGTTTGATGTAGTCCCATTTGTTTATTTTTTCTATTGTTTCTCTTGTCCGGTCAGACATGGTGCTTGAAAATATGTTGCTAAGACTGATGTCGAAGAGAGTACTGCCTATGTTTTCTTCTAGAAGTTTCATGATTTCAGGTCTTATATTCAAGTATTTAATCCATTTTAAGTTAATTTTTGTGTATGGTGTAAGATAATGGTAGAAATGAAGTTTTTTAAAAAAAGGTTAAAACTGGAATGATGGTACTGAGTTATAGCATAACTGAAATTTACTGAGAGTCAATATTAAGGCACTATTGATCACGAAGCTCTACCTCAATTCCTTTCCTAATGGTGAGGATAAATTAAAAGAGACAGTCAGCTATGAAGCCAAAATGCTGAACAAAAACGAGCTAATGTGACATTTAATTTTAGACTTGTCAGCAATAGTCTTTGTGATTTTGGAAAGTACACTTAATGTCTACGCATCTCAATTACGTTATCTGTAAAATGAGAGAGTTAGATTGAAAGGTCTCTAAATTCTTTTCTAGGTGCTGATTGCTTATAAACTTAACATATATGTTTAACTATGAATGATTATTTGAAGTGTTAAAAAGTAGATCAATTATTTTTTATAATATCCACTTGATGCTTAAAATACTATAGTATAAACACTATAGTATAAAATACTAAGCATAAACTTTTAATTATTTTTATCACACTTTAAATGTAGTACCAAAAATAACTGAGTAAGAAAATATAATTTTTTGTAATATTATAAAGTGTTAATATTTATTGAATACTTTATATTTGTCAGACACAAGATGTTATTATTAAATTCATGCTATAATGATGGAAGTTGAGTAACTTGACCAAGAGTCTATAATCCCTATAAGACAAATATAAAACCCAGTCTAATTATCAATTACAGATTGGTGTGCATACTGCAACATCTTTTCTGTACTGGTTTGTGGGATTTATGCTCTATTATGTCTACTTTCCATCAAGATTTATTATCTGTTAGGTAAAAAAAAGCTCCTTTTAGAATGTAAGAAGTAGTTTCATTTTCATTAGCAATTATTTCTTACAACTGTAAAGTGATTTTTAAAATATGTCTGCCTTTTTGTCTTCTGAATCAGTTTCGAAAACTGCATGAATTAATATTGTGTTTGTTCTTTATAGATAAAGAGTAATACTATTTGCTAACTTTCCTTTCATTTAGAGTAAAATAAGTAAACAAATATATTTCACACCTTAAATCAATATGTTTTACATTTCTTGTCATAACAGAGAACCATCTCCTTGTTACTACTACTATATTATTATTATTATTTTTGCTGAGGAAGATTTGCCCTGAGCTAACATCCACTGCCAATATTCCACTTTGTATGTGAGCTGCCACCCCAGCATGGCCACTGACAGACGAGTAGTATAGCTCTGTACCCGGGAACCGAACCCTGGGCTGCTGAAGTGGAGCATGCCAAACTTAACCACTAGGCCACTGGAGATGGCCCTCTTTGTTATTATTTTAAGATGCTTTCTTATAAAGATATTAGCAGTAAAAATAACAAATAATTTTGAGCAAGTTCTCACTTTATTCTTTATGCATTGTCATATTGATGCAACAATCAACTATGTAGAAAGCACAATTTTTCTATTTATAAATGAGAAAACTGAAACAGAGGATTGTCTCAAATAACCTGCCAATTTACCAAAGCTAGTAAATGAGAATTGTGAGTAAAAATGGAAATTATTGGTGTGAATTTGAGATCTTTTGGTTGAGAAAATAATTCAACAAAACATTTTAAGCCTCTGAAAGATCAGTGTGAATTTTTTTTTGCTAGGCACAGCCTTCTGGGTATTGAACATGGAAACAGCAAAGTGAGAATTTTCTCAGTGTAAGAAAACACAGTAAAGTTTCATGTTCTTGAAAATACCTTGTATTCCTCATGTCCAAAGAAGTGGGGTAATGGCAGATTTATTTGAGGTTTGCCATTAAAATTACTGTAGTTTTGGAATCTACATTTCTCCTCACGGATAGGGCCACTCCAAGTTGACAGCTGCCTTCTACAATGAAAATGCAACACCTTGAAGGCAACTTAGTTCATCAAAGAACTTTCACAGTTGAATTTTCTTCAAATTCATAAGTGAATTTCACAATGCAAAAAAAAATCTCAGTGACAATTTCTAACAACCCAAATTCATTGTGAATTCCTGGGCTGGTTGTAGAATTTCTGGCTTGGCTTTCCAAGCTAGTTGCTGCAGAGGATGTAGGTCAGAGTTCTATTGTCATATACGGTCCGTCCATTTATCATTTGTATATTCAGTCACTCAACATTTACTGAATCATAGAGCACCTATGCCAATTGAGATTAAGTTTCATTTTGGAGATTTATAATGAATGGTGTTTAAGTTCTTGGTTCTCATCTTAAAAAATACAACATATTTCCCTCAATAATTTATGTAGAAATCACTTTAATTCTCACTATGCTATGGTGTACTGTTACACTAATTTTACGGTTGTGGCTAAATCACAATGGGAGCCATGGCCAGGGCCATCTGGGGAATCAGCAGAGTAGGATTTGACACTAACTCCTGTTAACTTTTGTTCAAGGCTGGCAAAGCCACTCTTTAAAAGTTTATGTCCCCAAATAAATATTCTCCCTTCTGATCTTCTTTAAAGTTGAGATAAGAAAATCAACAATTTTATATGTAGGCAACAACATGTAAAGTCCAGAATTCTGTGGTAGCCCAAGGGGGTTCAGAATAATCATGACATTGGCCAATCTAAATGCCCATAGATTAATATTCATTGGAATGATAAGGAGCTACTCTATATGTTTACTCTATATAATTTACTCTTGGCATTTAGCAAGCAATACCAAAATAAAATATTTTAGAATGATAAGAACAGTTATTTTTATTGTTCTTACTTCTCCAAATTTTTCACAATAGATGTGTGCTAAATGTATAATCAGAATAAAAAGGATATGCAATATCGAAATGAAGCATATTTTATTTGTTTTACATATTCATTTTTATCTCTATTATGGCTCAAAATCAATGTGATTTGTAATATGCATGGAAAAAGACTCTTTTCACTGAAATAGAAAACATCTGGCAATAGCAAATAAGAACAAGCTCTTTTAAGCATCTAAGTATGATTTGTTTGCACAGAGGATAGAACTGGAAAATATCCACTAAAAATAATTCCACAATTGACAGTAGAAACATTACAATAATCTCTCACTTTTCCCCAAAAGACTTTTTAATCAGATAACTTTAAGGATATTACTCTGTGGGATGTAGTTGAGGGGAAAATAGGAGGAGTGACAGGTAATGGAGTCTGGGGTATGAAATGATTATTCAAAGACTTCAACATTTAGGATATTAAGGTATATAAAAGAACATTTTTGCTACACAACACTGGGAATGAGGTAAAAATACTACTAAAACTATGTCATATAGTCTTCCTTCCTTCCTCCCCTCCTTCTGTACCTCTCCCCTTCTTCATTCCTTCCCCACCTGTTAGGTACCAAGCATTGTTTTAGGCAGGGAAACACTTGGTTGCAAAACACACAAAATAACCTGACCTCATAGAGGTTATATGCAGGTTATTAAAAATTTAGTTTCAGATCTGGTCCAGCATCCTATGAGCTAATATTTCTATGATTTCGGCCAAGTTTCTTAAACTTCATGAACCTCAATTTCCCCACCTATAAAATGTGCATTAAAATGATAGCAGTTTGTAGAGATAATATGAATACATTGTTTAATGTTAGTATTAAAAGACTCTTGCCTTATGACCTCACAGATGATCTAACATGGAGAATCTTCCCTGTGCATTTGAGAAGAATTTATATTCTGCTGCTGTTGGATGGAATTTTCTGTATATGTGTGTTAGGTCCATTTGGTCTAAAGTCTAGTTCAAGCTCATTATTTCGTTATTGATTTTCTATTTGGATGATCTATCCATCCTTGAAAGTGGAGTGTTGAAGTCCCCTAGTATTATTGCATTACTGTGTATTTCTGCCTTCATTTGCTTAATATATTTAGATGCTCCAATTATAAACACATTGACAACTATTATATTCTCTTGATGAATTGACACCTTTATCATTACATAATGACATTTTTGTTTCTTGTTACGGTTTTTGACTTAAATTCTATTTTGTCTGATATAAGTATAGCTATCTCTGCTCTCTTTTGGTTTCCAGTTGTATGAAATATCTTTTTCTATCCCTCTACTTTGAGCCTATGTATGTCCTTAAAGCTGAAGTGAGTCTTTTGTAGGCAGCATATAGTTGAGTCTTGTTTTTTTCTTTTCTCATTCAGTCACTTTATGTTTTTTGATTAGACAATTTAATCCATTTACATTTAAAGTAACTATTGATAGGCAAGGACTTACTATTGCCATTTTGTTAATTATTGTCTGGCTGTTTTGTAGTCCCCTTGTTCCTTTCTTCCTCTCTCCCTGTCTTCCTTTGTGATTTCATCATTTTCTGTAGTAATATGCTTTGATTTCTTTCTCTTTAGCTTTTGTGTATTTATTATAGATTTTTGCTTTGTTGTTACCATGAGACTTATATATAAAACATCTTATAGTTATAGCAGTCTATTTTAAGCTGATGACTTAACTTCTATTACATACAAAAACTCTACAATTTTACATCCCTTCCCCCATATTTTACGTTTTTGACATCACTTTTTACATCTTTTTATATTGTGTATTCATTAACTAATTATTGTAGCTATGGTTATTTTTAACACTTGTCTTTTAAGCTTTATACTATAGTGATTTACATACCACCATAACAGTATTAGAATAATCTGAATTTGACTATACTTACCTTTACCAGTGAGCTTCATACTTTCATATGTTTTCCTGTCACTAATTAGCTTCATTTTGTTTCAGCTTGAAGAATTCCTTTCACTATTTCTTGTAAGGCAAGTCTAGTGGTGATGAATTCCCTCAGCTTTTGTTTGTCTGAGAAAATCTTTATTTCTGAAGGATTGCTTTGCCAAGTAAAGTATTCTTGGTGGCAGTATTTTTATTCTTCCTTTCAGCACTGTAAATATATCATTCCACTTTCTCCTAGCCTGCAATTCTGCGGAGAAATCTGCTAATAGCCTTATGGGGTTTTCCTTCTATGAACTGGATTTCTTTTCTCTTGCTGCTTTCAAAATTACTTCTTTGTCTTTGAATTTTGACAGTTTTATTATAATGCATCTCAGTGAAGTCCTCTCTGGATTGAGTCTATATAGGGACCTCTGAGCTTCATGTACCTGGATGTCCACATTTCTGCCCAGGTTTAGGAAGTTTTCAGCCATTCTATCTTCAAATAAGCTTGCTGCCCATGTCTATCTCTCTTCTCCTTATGGGACTTCCATAAGGTGAATTTTGTTTTGGTTGATGGTGTCTCATAATTCACACAGGCTTTTCTTCACTCTTTTTTCTTTTTTCTCCTTTGACTGGATAATTTCAAATAACTTGTCTTTGAGTTCACAGATTCTTTCTTCTGATTGATCAAGTATGCCATTGATGCTGTTTATTGCATTTTATCATTTCATTCATTGTATTCTGTACCTCTAGAATATATGTTTGGTTCTTTTTTATGATTTCTGTGTCTCTAATGAACCTCTCATTTTGTTCATTTATTGATTTCCTGATATGATTTAGTTGTTTATGTGTGTTCTCTTGTAGTTCATTGAGTTTCCTTAAAACAATTATTTTGAATTTTTTGTCCAGCAGTCATAGATCTCTTCTTCTTTAGGGTCAATTACTGGAAAATTATTGTATTCCTTTGGTAGTGTCATGTTTCCTTGATTTTTCATGTTCCTTGAACTCTTGCACTGCTGTCTTTGCATTTAAAGAAGCAGTCACCTCCTCCAGTCTCTATTGATTGGCTGTGGGAGAGAGGTACCTTTACTTGTCAGTCTGGCTAAGGATTCTGAAGCTTTCTCAGACTTTTTCTACGGATGCACCCATTCCATATTTCTTTTTCCTTCCTGGGCAGTGGGGGATTCTTAAAATTTTATGCCTTCACTCAATCTTGCAAAGCCAGTTTGGGTACTGAGAGCCTCCCATTTGTTTTCCTGAGAGTGGTGCCTGAAATGCTCAAGTGTGTGAGCCTTCTCCCAATCTCACACAGTCAGACCAGCTTTTTGCACTTGCTCACTAGCTGGCTGCAAAGGTTCACTCTCACTGTCTGTGGGAGCACACCAGGAGCTGGCCACAGGAGAGGTAAGGGAGTTTTGATGAGGCATGCAGAGCATTGGGGGTCCCATGGGCCAGCTGGGGGGGGGGGGTCCACAAGTGAGGCATTCCCAGTGGCTTGTAGGCAGGTTTTATGATAGAGTCCATCAATTGGTTAGTAGGAAGAACTGAGATGTGATTAGTAGTATCCCTTCGATGAGTTCTGAGACCTAACTGTTTTTCTCTGAGCCACTCCTAATCCCTCAAATTTACCAATCACCTCAGTAATCTGGATGAGACAAGAAAGAAGTAAGCCTCCTAACAGCACACTGTATGGCTGAGGAAGTTGGGTGGTCACTCCCACTATCTCACTTTCTCTCAAGGGATAAATCAAAGGCCATGGGGGTCCCTCCAGGCAATGAGCAATGCCACCTTTGGGGAGGGGTGATACGGGTAAAGTAAAACTGTTACTCTTACCCTCTTCAATGCATCTCTTCTTGGATTTTTTTTTTCCTCCAACAGAACACTGGAACTTCTTCAATAGACTCCCGGACTCCCACCTGGGTACTCTTGTGCATGGGTGACTGCCAAAACAGATGTTCTGTGAGGGCAGACAGAGAGAACTCCTATTCTGACATTGTACTGACATCACTCCACCAATTTGACAGCATATGCTTCTTTCAGTTCCTGATAAAAGAGAAAGTAGGATGTAAATTTTTAATCTTCAGATAGATTGAAATCATATTACATATCTTTTACAACCACAATGGTATAAAACTAGAAATGATTAACAAGAGGAAAGCTGGAATATTCACAAATATGTGGAAATTAAACAACCCACTCTTGAAAAAACAATGGGTTAAAGAAGAAATCAAAAGAGAAATATAAAAATATCTTGAGATGAACAAAAATGGAAACACAATTGAAGAAAATTTATGGGATGCAGCAAAAGCAATTCTAAGATGGAAGTTTATAGAGATAAATGCCTACATTTAAGTGCTTACTCTTAAAACTAATAAACAAATTCAGTGAAGTTGCAGGATATACAATCAACATACAAAAATCAGTTGCACTTCTATAAACTAACAATGAACTATCTGAAAAAGAGATTAAGAAAAGTATAATTTACAATAGCATCAAAACCAAAAATACTTAGGAATAAATTTAACCAAGTTGGTGAAAGATGTGTACACTGAAACTATAGGACATCGATGAAAGAAATTGAAGAAGACACAAATAAATGCAAAGATATTTCCTTTCATATATTAGAAAAATGAACATAGATAAGATATCCATACTACCCAAAATGATCTACGGATTCAATGTAATCTCTATCAAAATTCCAATGGCCTTTTTCATAGAAATAGAAAAAAAATCTTAAAATTCATCTAGAACCACAAAAGATCTCAAATAGCCAAAATAAACTTAAGAAAGAAGAACAAAGCTGGAGGATCACACTTCCTAATTTCAAACTATATTACAAAGCTATAGTAATCGAAACAGTATGATACTGGCATAAAAACAAACATGTAGACCAATGGATCAAATTAGAGAGCCCAGAAATAAATCCATATATTTACAGTCAACTGATCTTCAACTAGGATGCCAAGAACACACAACGGGGAAAGGATAGTCTTTTCAATAAGTCATGTTAAAAAAATTAGATATTCACATGCAAAAGAATTAAAACTGGACTCCTGTCTTATACTACTGACAAAAATTAACTTGAAGTGGATTAAAGACTTAAATGTAAAAACTGAAACTGTAAAACTCCTAGATTTTTGGAATATGACACCAAAAGCACAGGCAAAAAAACAAAAATTAACAAGTGGGACTACTTCAAACTAAAAAGCTTCTGCATCAGCAAAGGAAACAATCAACAAAATGAAAAGGCAATCTATGGAATGAGAGGAAATATTTGCAAATCATATATCTGATAAGAGGTTAATATCTAAAATATATAAGGAACTCATACAACTCAATAGCAATAATCGAATATTGTTATTAAAAAACAGGCAAAGGAACTGCATAGACATTTTTCCAGAGCAGACTTAAAAATGACCAACAGGTATATTTAAAGGTGTTTAACATCACTAATCACCAGGGAAATGCAAATCAAAACCACAATAAGATATCACCTCATACATGTTAGGATGGCTAGCATCAAAAAGACAAGAGATAACATATGTTGGCAAGGATGTGGAGAAAAGGGAATCATTTTGGATTGGTGGAAATTGGATTCCACTATTGGTGGAAATGTAAATTTGTATACCCACTATGGAAAAGACTATGGAGTTTCCTCAAAACAATTAAAAATAGAGCTACCTATTGTTAATTGGCAGCAATTGGTAGCAATTTTTAATTTCTGGCATGGTCCAGCAATCCTACTTCTGAGTATGTATCCAAAGGAAATGATACAGTACCTCAAAGAGATATCTGTACTCCCATGTTCACTGCAGCATCATTCACAATAGCCAAGATATGGAAACAACCTATGTGTCCATCAATGGATGAATGGATAAAGAAAAAATATATATATATATATTACAATATTATTTAGTCATAAAAAAGAAGGATATCCTGACATTCGCAGCAACATGTATGAACCAGGAGGGAATTGTGCTAAGTGAAATATGCTAGACAGAGAAAGACAAATACTGTATGGTATCACTTATACGTGAAATTAAAGAAAAAAGGTTGAACTCACAGAAACAGAAAGTAGAATGGGAGTTGCTAGAGGTTGGGGGATGTGGGAAATGGGAAATGGGGAGATGTTGCTCAAAGGGTACAAACTTTCAGTTATAAGATGAATATCTTCTGAGGATCTAATATACAGCATGGTGACCAAAGTTAATAATATGTGTTGCATACATGAAATTGGTTAAGAGGATAGATTTAAGCATTCTCACTGCACACATACAAAAGACAACTATGTGAGGTGATGAATATGTTAATTAACTTGATTGTAGTAAATATTTCATAATGTATACAAATTTCAAATCATCACCTTTACATTTTAAATATATCTAATTTTTTTTTTGTTAATTTTACCTCAGTGAAAGTGAGGGGAAAAAAAGACTTGTTTATGTTTTTGCACAGGCCACAGACGCTTTAATAATTGCTTCTATTTTCCTTCTCACTTAATATTACAAAAATAAACGAACAGTAAGAAATCTTTACCCAAAGTTAAAAACATCTTTTCCAAATTGACTAGGACCAAATTACCCATTTTCTGTTGGAATTTGACCATGTTGCAACAAGCAAGCACACTCACTATGTGCTCTTTTTTTTTTTCAGTAATTCACTTTTTAGTATATTTTATGAGTGTCATCCCACTATGGATTGGATAAAAGAAAAAGGTCTTTCACCACAGAGAGTTTGAGAAGCATTGACATAATGAGTCAGTCCACAGTTCTCAAGGTGATCATTTGATATTTCCACATCAATATATTTATTCACCTCCCTGGGAAAAAACTCATCCAGGGCACCAAATAACGGAGAACACGATGAAAGAATGCTAACTGATGCTATCTCAGACACGCAATAATGAAACAGTTATGTGGAGGCAACTGGCTGTCACTGGTAATCTGCAGAAACTCAAGCCCTAATTGGCTCATTTGTGGCTTGCTTTTAGAGCCATAGTTCTCAACCAGGATGATTTTGCATCCCCGGGAACATCTGGCAATATTTGGAGATATTTTTGATGGTCACCACTGGAGGGGTACTACTGGTATCTTGTGGGTAGAGACCAAGGATGTTTTAAACATTTTACAATGAACAGGAAATCTTTCTTCCCTCCCCCAACAAAGAATCATCTAGCTCAGATTTTCAATAGTGCTGAGATTGAGAAATCCCATTGTAGAGAAATTTGACAATAGCAGAATGAGAAACTTTGTTCAGTAACCTGAGCTGAATAGAGTATTCATTTTATAATATCTGATGTGTAAATTTTCTTATGTATTTTTACTTATTCGGCCATGTTTTTATCCATGAATGACAGGTACTGTGCCAAGCCATCATAACAATGTAGTGAGTAAAACAAAATTTATGTAATTCTCTACCACCTTCTATGATTAAACAAAAAATAAATGATTAATATATTAACAAGTCATTATTTTGAACTGGATGTACCTGTGAGAGTAAATAGATATACAAATAGAGAGCTTGTGACATTGTGACTGGTAAGAAATATTTTTTGGTCTTCACCTCCTTTCCTGGTACAGAGCTCCTAAAACCCTCAGAATTTCCTAAGCAATGAGAACTATAAAGGTATCTTTTGTTATGTTGATGAGGTGACTTTTGGAAAGCACCTAAAGATAGGGGCTGGTTGTCAGTGGAGCCAACCATGTATTTAGAGTGTTGGAACTTGCAGTCTCCCCTCAGCCTCTGTATTGAGTTCAATTGCCAATGGCCAATGATGTAATCAATCATGCCAAAGTAATAAGGTCTCCATAAAAACCCAAAAGCATGGGGTTTGGAGAGCTTCCATGCTGGTGAACACTTGGAGATTCTGGGAGACTGGCACTCCAAAAGACAGCATGGAAGCTCCAAGCCCTTTCCCCACACCCTGCCCTACACATCTCTTGTATCTGGCTGTTCATGAGTTATACTCTTTTATAATAAACCAGTAATGTAGTAAGTAAAATATTTCTCTGAGTTCTGTGAGCCACTCTAGCAAATTAATCGAATCCAAAGGGAGAGGAGGTTGTTGGAATCTCCAATACATAGCCAGTCAGTCAGAAACACACATAACAACCTGGACTTGCCACTGGCCTCTGCAGTGGGGGTGGGGGACAGTCTTCTAGGACCGAGCCCTTAACCTGTGGAATCTGATGCTAACTCCAGGTCAGAGGAGAAATAAGAATTGAATTAAGTTGAATTGTTGGTGGTGTGGAACACTCCCCCTGCTTCCACATTGGAACTGAGTGCAGAATTTTAGAGCTCTTTCTAACCATTGGTTCACAGAAACAGAGACAATTATCTGGTGACATTCTAAAACTAGGATAACTGAAAATTCCCCAAAATTCAAGTAACTTTTTCCCCTGATAGGCATTTTTCTCTACTTAATATTTGGTTATAGAAAGAGGATGTGATGATAAAAGAGCAATAAAACAGCCTGGAGAAAGTTGGATGAATCATCGTCAGGTGCAGAGGAACTCTCTGAAAAAATATATTGATAAAGAAGCAAAAGAGAGGAATTATTTAGCATTTGCTCCTTTTCTCTACTTTCCGCGTTGCTTCTGAGTTGCTTCAGTGTATAAATAAGCCAGGAAGCCTCCACTGCATAACCATCAGTGACATACAACAAAATCAAAACCTAAATTTCCAATAGAGTGCAAAAGAGAATGAAATATAATGCTCTCATTGACAGTATACCTTACTAATAAACTCTGATGAACACAGCAATCTTGCAAATACACAAATTTCAAATAGATTATACTTTATCTCTCAAAAATAAGCAATTTAGTTAATCTGCAGTATTTCTTTTCTTCTGGAGATACTTCAATTCTATAAAGTTTTATCCTTTGTTTTGTTTACTTGACTTTTATATTGTTTTTCTTTATAACATGTGCTGCTCATTCAAAATAGCCTTTACTCAAAACACAAATACTGCTCATAATTGAAACACACAAGTAAATGAACAACCAGCATAAAAAAAAATAGTTTACATTTTACAGACCAAGTTTCCTTGAAAAGACAAATTGGAGTATTCAATAGCCTGCATAGTATCTACATTCTTCTTGTGGAAAATGAATTATTGCGGGTCCTGTTTATGTTTATTCTGAGTAAAAACATTAGCGAATATCTAAAAGGTAGGATAGAGGTTATATTAAGCATTAAAAAAAAAAGGTCTTGTCAGAAATTTCCGTTCTGTACACGTCAGGAATGACAATGCAATTTCTGGCTTAATAGCACAAAACACGATTTTATGTTGCTCTAGGTGGCATTTACCTGACAATTTTTAATTCCAGAGGAATAATTTAAAATGTTCTTTTGAACTCCACCTCTATACAGAAGAAAAATTATACCTAAAGGAGTAACAGCATGAAAAGCTCGGCAATAGCGTTCACTGAAGACTCCCACTCAGCAGATACTACGCCAGGCGCTCCAATGCATTATCTCATCTCACGTGTTAAAGAACATTATCTCCTTTAATCCTCACAACTGTATGCAAAATAGATACTGCTCTCGTCTTTAGTATACAAATAAGAAAAGTGACGCTTGAAAAGTAGCTTTCCAAAGATCACATTTCTCTTAGATGACAGAGTGTGGAAGACTCTCTGGAAGAAGAGGAGGAGCCAACTTGACATACAGTGTAATGTATAACAGATTTTATTTCATTATTACCATCAACGGGGTAGCTAAAACCACAGAAATGTATTTTCAGCCGTTCTGGAGGCTGGGAAATCTGAGATCAGGGTGCCAGCATGATCAGGTTCTGGTGAGATCCTCCTCCTGGTTTGCAAATGGTTGTCTTCTCTCTGTGGCCTTACATGGGGGAGAAAGCTGGCTCTGGTGTCTCTTTCCCGTCTTATAAGAATGCTAATTCCATCATAGGGGCTCTAGCATCATAACTTTATCTAAACCTAGTTCCTTCCCCAAACTGCCACTTTTAAATACCATCACATCAGGTGTTAGTGTTTCAAAATATAAATTTTGGGAGGACACAAACACACAGTCCATAACAACTATAAAATAGGATTGCTAAATAGAAGAAAAATATCATTAAAGCCTAGAATATGTTTCAAACAAAAAGCACTAGAATGTGAGGCTGGTAGGAAAAAAAAATCACGTTTAACTGGATGTCTTCATACTCATGCATGTTTTTATGATCTGCTGAATTCACATTTTAATTCATGGAGATTTGAAGTGAGGAAAAGACTGTACTTTATCTAGGGGAAAATGACCTATATTTACGTGAATAAAAAGATAAAGGCAAACTTCTGTAATAAAGAATTTGGACAATTATTAAAATATACCAACTGTCATTCAAAGCTCCTTTCAAATCAACTTATGGAGACACACATAAATCAGGTGTGACACTTTTGGCATACATAAAAAGAGATCAAGCTATATGCTAATCCACAAAATAGAGCCATCTTAATATTTAACATATTTTTTAAAAATTTGGCAACTTGTATACATCTACTTTTGGTAATGCAGTCCAGATAATTTCAAATAAATTATACTGCTGAAGTCAAGAAAACAATCTCTGGATGAAAAAGTTAATATTTTCCTAAAAGCATTAAACATTTGATGAGAATCTCCAGATTGAGATCCAGAAGAAGACAGAAATCCAAACAAGTTAGGCTTGCATGTAGTCTCATTTTTCCCCCAGGAGGTGTTTATAGATACGTATGAGAGCCTAAGCAGTGCTTTGGCAAATTTGTAGAGCTAGGAGGACGAAGTCTTAAGTCTAAAACCTGCCGGGGTGGGGCCTGGAAAACTAAAGGGAAACTGGGGATGGGAAAAACTAAAACACCCTTTCAGTAAGGGTAAAGCATCCTGAGTGTGGAGTGCATCCCAGGTTCCAGTCACCAGATGTGTCAGAAAGTCTCAACATCTGAAAATGAACTAAGGTGACCCTAGATTTCTAGAGCCCAACTGATTAGTAAAAGCAAAGCGATGTCCTCTCTGAAGGAAAATAAGATCAGAGGCCACACATCATTTCCATAAATAATTTTTAAAACACAAGTACAGAAAAGAGTCAAAGATAACAATTTATAAAAGATAACACGAATGGAAAGCAGTACAAAATATGACCATAGAAAAAGACCCACAGATATTTCCAGTAGTGGAATTAACAGACACAAGTTTTAAAACAACAGTGATTACTCTGCTTATGAAATAAAAACAAATAAACATTTTTAAGCAAAGAAGTAAAACTAGAAAAGAATGAAATAGATTTTTAAAAATACAACTAAAATTTGTTGAAATAAAAAAATATAATAAACACAATTAAGAGATCTAAGCTTCAAAAGTCCAATGTATTTCAAGGAAGGATAAAAAAGAAATTCACATCAAGAAACAATACAGTTTAGTTGCATAAAACACAACAGACACATACACACACACAATCCTAAAGGCACGTGTGGTGGGGGGGAGATTATCGTCAAATGAGCAACATTTAAACTGATAGTTCACCTCTCAAAAGCAATAATGTAATCTAGAATATAGAAGAAGGATATTTTTAATATACTAAAAGAAGATAACTTCTAAATTAGAATTCTGGATCTGGTAAAAAAAATATATCCCTCAATGATAAGAGTGAAATAAATACATTATTGTATTAATTTAAAAAATGAGAGGCTTCACAATCAGCAGACTTGCATTAAAGGAAAGTATAAAAGTTAACTTCAGTCAGGATGTTAACCTCAGGCAATGATCCCTGTCTGAAGCACAGAGATGGGAGAAGGAAAGGAAAAGAATGGACAGTAAAGTTAACACAAACGAAAATTGACTTTTAAAATATATGTGGACATATAAATTCAAGAAAAATAATATATTTATGCCAGGAGAGGAGGAAATAGAGTCAAAGCGCTCTAAGGTCTGTGCATTTTCCTAGTGGGATAAAGATGCCAATCAACATTAGACTTTTGTAAGTCAAAGATCCAAATTATTATATCTCTGATATTTGTTAATTGAATAACAAATGAATGAATCACTTCTTAACTAGCATAAAAAGAAGGAATCATGAAACATATTAAAGCAAAACAATAAGGAGAAAGAGATAAGCAACCATACGGATATATGAATACATCTCCCAGTATTTGTTAAAACAAGTAGATTAAACATTAGTAAGTATATAAATGTTTCAAACAGCCCACTAACAAACAGGAACTAATGGATCTAAACAGGAAATTGTACACAATAATTTCAGGATACACCTCTTCAAGCACATGTGAAACATTTTTCCAAGATGCACCTATATTTAACCATAAAGCAAGTCTCAACACATTTGAATGATTTGAATTCATATAGAGCCAGGGTCAGCAAACATTTTATGTAAAGTGACAGAGTGTAAATATGCTAGGTTTTGTGGGCAATATATTCTCTGCTATTGTAGTGTGAAAGCAGCCATAGACAATATGAAAAAAATGAGCATGGCTGTGTTCTAAGAAAACTACTTTAAAAAAAACCTGGGTTTGGCCCTCAGGCCGTAGTTTGATAACCTCTGATATAGGTTATATATCTTAGCTACAATACAATTAAATTAGAAAAGAATAACCAAAAGAAAGTTAGAATATTCTCATACCTGTAAAAATTAAGGACCTCACTTCAAAGAAACATCACAATAAGATGGAAAATATGTTAAAGTAAATGAAAAAAAAAATCATATCAAAAATCTGTGTTATTTTCTAAAATGTAATGAGTCCTTAGGGAATTGACTGTTTCAACATCTGGCAGGATATGAACAAGATAAGCCAGAAACATACTGTGACAAGAGAAGTGAAAAAAATTTTTCAAAAATCAGTGGAAAACCCACCATCTCAGAAGCCATTTTAAAGATAATTCCACAATGTTGGGACAATTTACGTATCAAAAAAAAAAAAAATGAAGTCTTCAATGATTTGAAAAACATCAAATATGTTAAAATTCTGTAAGGCCTTAAATATAGTAAAAAAAAATAGTTATGATTAACTTTAGAAGACAATGAGGTGTCAACGCATGAAATTGGTAATTAGGAAAATTATTTTCCCTCACTTTCCTGTATGAATTGTACATTGGAATAACCAAGTACTATTTGATGAAAATATTTTAATAGAAAAATTTTAGCTAATAAAACAAAGAATGATTAATAGAAAGATAATATCATTATCTTATAACCTCTACTAAAATAATGGATAAAGGTAATCACCATCAATGGCTGCTAAAACAATAGGTGAAGTAGTGATAGGAAAACTTACAATGGATAAATTAAACAGATAACAACTGAACCTGCTCATCACTTTCAACATCCCAAACCAAAGAGAGACGAACAGAAGACATGCCTTGGTAAGCAAAGTAAATTCAAACCTTGATCTGATCAAGCCTGTAGATCTAACAAGAAATTCAGAATAAATAGGAATATGTTAAAGGCAGCACAAGATGTAATGAGCACATTCCCAAATTTAGGAATATCTATGGAATAAATGGCATCATATCTTCAACAAATAGATTGCAAGGAAAAAAATTAGGAAGTAAAAATTTTAGTTTAAAAGGCATTTGAAATATATAAAAATCCAATTCAATGTGTGGATATTTTCTTTACATTGTGATTTGACCAAACTGACTATAAAAGGAAAGATGAAAAACTTAGGAAAGTTTGGACATTGACTAGATATTTGAGTATATTAACAATTTGTTACTAAAAATGTTAGATGGTGATAATATATTATGTTTTGAGAAGTGTCCTATTGTTCTGTGATAAATACTGCAATGTTTATGGATGAAATTATAAAATATACATAAATCTTCCTGAAATATTAAATGGTGGAAAGAAGATAGATATAAATCAGATTGGCCATGAATTGGTAGTGATGTATGCTGGAGTTTGTGTACATAGGTGGAGGATGTAATTTCACTATTTTCTTTACTTTGTATATATTTGAAAGTTTTCTTAATAAAATATTTTAAAACCTTTAAAAAATGTGTGGGAAGTAGCCAAAGCAGTGCCAGAGGAAATAATATAGCCTAAAGTTCATATATAAGAAAAGGAAATACTATATAAAGAGCTAGCATCTATATTTAAGGTGAGAAAAAGAACAGCAAATAAACTCCAAAGAAAACACAAAGAATTAAAATGATATAGATCAAAAATGAATAAAATGAAATAGAAACATAATAAAGAGAATAAAAAAGACAAATTATTTTTGAAAAATCTATCAAATTGATGTTTCTAGTGAGATGATGAATCAAATGTGGAAAAGTTGCCAATGGTGAAAGTCAATGTCAAGGATAAATAGTGGCATTACAACAGATAATGCAGATATTACAAAAAACAATAAAATACAGTCATAAAAACACGCCAATAAATTTAGAGAATTTAGATTAAGTGGATGATTGCCTGGAAAAATACAACCTACCAAATACTACGACACAAGAAATAAAACTCTTGAACATTATATATTATTTTAAATATTGAATTCATATTTTCAAAGTTTTCTAAATGCTTTACTGAGGAATTATACCAATTATTTAAGAAAGAATTACAGTCAATCTTACAGAAAGTTTTCCAGCAAATTGAATATCTGGGAAGAGTACCAACTTGTATTATGAGTCCATCATAACCTTTATGCCAAATAGATCAGGAGTTTTAATAGAGGGAAAATTACTGGTCTCTTATAATAAACATTGAAGCAAAAATCTTAAATCCAAAAGGATATTGAGTGAATAATAAATGAACAACATGCTTAATTTATTCAAGGAATATATGTTTCATTTAACATTTAAAAATCAGTCATTATAGTTTGCCTCCTCAATAGATTAAAGAAGAAAAGTCATATAAAGTCATTTTCAGTAGATGCAAATAAAATGGTTGATAAAATTCAACATCCATGCGTAATAAAAAAAAACTAGTAATAGAAAGGAATTTCCTTGATCTGATAAAGCATATTTTCACAAGCTATAGAGCAAACACTCTGGTGAAACAGAACGCCATCTTTTTAAGCTCTGGTATCTTACCAGGTCAGGTAAAATCAGCTTGATTTTCACCTCCAAGCATCTACATCCTGTTGCCTGAGGGCTTTCTCCTGCTGCTGGAGCCAGTCTTGTTGCCCCTGGGGCAGGCCAGATGTCCCAGGGAATGAACAGCCCCTGGGAGTAACTTTCCACAGGGCTGACAGGAGTCAATGCACACATATCCCACCACATGCACCCTGACTCCTGGCTGGGATCACTGCCAGAATCCTTGTCTCAGTGTGTGCGTCTTGGGGAATCCAAAGAAATTCATAATATAATTTTTGAAGTTCTGTTTATTTGATAGTAAATTCCCTTCTAAAACAATTTTTTTCACTGATTTTCCTCCTGCCAACTTTCTCATCATTAAAAAATCTCATGATTAATATTGATATCTGTTCAAAGGAATTCAGAGATTATAAACAAACAAAACACTCAAATTAAAAACAACCCATTATAGTCACACTCATTTAGGTTGAACAAAAATGCACTCTGCCTTAACACAGGTAGTTAATAGTCAAGTCAAGCCTTTCGTAATCACAGGAATATATTTCAACATTTTTACAGGCAAATATGAGTATACAAACCTGTATGTGCAGGCGTTTTTACATCAAGCACTATTGCTAATTCAAATTTCAAATTCAAATTTCAGAGTAGATATAAAACTCACTAAAGAATATTGTGGCAACAGAGGTGTTTTCCCTTCCTACCTTCTAATTCTTGCACATGGAAGTATTTAAGGTAATAAGTGACATTACTGGTCTTTCCTTACACCTCGTTTATTCTTCTTCCTGGGAGGAGGAGAGATTTATTTGATTCATTCGTTTGGGAGAATGAACTGGCTCTGATTAGCTCACTGGCTTTTCATTTGGAGCCAGCCTGTGGATAAGATGTATGAATTCTGTGAGGGCCTTCCTCCCCAGCAGCACCCTGGGATTGTCTACACTGCAGGTGACTCGCTGGGCAGACTGTCCAACTCAGGAGGGAAGCATGAGTAAACCCACTTAGCTGCAAACCAAAAGCTGCATTCTCAATACTACAATCGGTTAACAATATTTTCATCCCCATCTGTTTAACTCCCACACGTATCTGCTACATGTCTGAACTTAGGAGGAAAGAAAGGGATGTCATTTACTGGCCCCCTAAAATTGCAAACTACTGACTAAGAATTTCCAGGGATGTTGACAAGCTCCACAGATGATTCTGATGCACACTGAACTTCGAGAAGACAATGATATATAAGCACACAATATACTTTTCTGCAGAGAAGCTTATATTCAAAGTTTTAAATTTGAAATATTTGAAGGTTTTGTATAAATTTTCATGAAGTATGGACGCAGAATTTTTTTAAATCATTACTTTAAAATTATAGTTTTGTTGTAACTAAATGTATAATTACATTACACTTAATTAGGTCTGGTGTAGAAAATACAAATACCTAATAAAAATCTTAAAATTTATTTAAAATTACCTACTGATAAAAATTAAAATATTTGTTGTTCTTTCAATTTGCCCAATAGTATCCCAGCATATTGAGAAATACTCTTCAAGTTCTGTTCAGGATTATTTTGACTAGGGGAAAGACTGTCCTTCAATGACTACATCTTCACTCAAGATATCCAGAGTCCACATACCCAGTGGGCTTCTGTAAATTCAAGTTTCCAGGACTGTTAGTCAGTTGAGTTGAACTAAGAGAATAGATGGCGGTTTTTTGTGGATGTTCACATATTAGAAGAGCTAGAAGCTGAGCTAGAAGCTCCTATCTGTGCCTGAGGCTTTCTTCCCTTTCCTCACTGAAGGATTTTGTCCCCTTTATATCTTCCTCTTCACTTCAATCCTCTGTTCTCTAGTTGGGGGAATGGACAAACTAGCTCTGCAAGCATGGATCCAAATCTTTCTATCTCATGCTAAAGCCAATGCTTTCTTTAGCCTTTGATTTTGCTTTGTGTTAGCTGGTGAAGTAAAATTAACACTAATGAGAGAACAAAGAAGAAAGAAAAATTTTAAAAGTACGTAAATCAGTACTCCAGAATATAATACAATCATGTTAAAGAGAAGCTAAAAATAAGCAAATAAGACTTGCCTATAAATTTCAAAACATATTCTAGATGAATGGACTAGAATAGATGATGAGAAACCATCCATATAAATATGTGTGTATGTGCGTTTCTGACTTCAATATCATATCGATTTATCCCTCCCTTCCTCCTTTTCTCCCTCCGTCCCTTTGTCTCTTCCCATATATATTATTCAGGGTAAGCAAAGGTCCAGATAATAAATATTTTAATCTTTACAAACATACAGTCTTTATCACAACTACTTAATTTTGCCTTGTAGTGCAAAAGCAACCGTATACAAAACATAAACAATGTATAAACAAGCGTGGCTGTGTTCCAATGGAACTTTATTTACAAAAGCAAGTGGTGGAATGAATTTTGCTGACCCTTGGTATGATTTAATATGTTATAATCAGAAAGAGAGAAAGGGTGGACTATTTGGTAAATGGCATGGTAATATTTTTCAAATCTCCACTAAACATCCACAAATAACCTCCATACGGTACTGAAAAAAATTCTGATTATTTAACATATCACCCATTTTCAAAAACACATATAAGAAATAGTAGAATAAATCTATTTAATACAGGTCATTTTCCTGAGAGAATTTTGGATAGTCTCATTTAAAAATTGAACATGTAGTTTCTTTTTAGTCTTCACAACCAAGTGTGACTACAGTACAGCTTGGGAGCAATAATAAAGCACAGAGAAATAAGATATGAAAGTAAAACTTTTAAAAACAAGTAATGCAATTGCCCTAAACTTAATTCAATACCTTCTATATATTTACCGCTTCAGTGATAATTTACATGCTCCATATTCGCCTTGAGATCCACTCAAATCACTCTTATTCTAGATATGAAATTTATTTGGTTATATTTCCATAATTATTTTGATGCTGTCATAATAAACATTAATGAAAAGCTTTGGAACATATATGCATGTGGTCTCATCAACACTACCTAAAAATATAAAGGGCAACATAGAATTACAAGAAATTGCATTATCTGTTTCCATTAATTTGGTTTGCATTTGTGAAATATCACTAAAATTTATTCTACTTTTTTAACAGAAGGGCTAAAATGGGCGTGGGTAATTAGTGAGACCTTCAAGATTTAATTTCATGAAAACAAAAAATGTAGCGTGTTTTCTCTTAAGGTCCAGTCTCTCCTTTTGTTAAGAGTACTGTCTGCAGCTGTGAATCTAGATACTGTCAAAGTAAGCTTCTTGTGCCAAAACCATCACTCCATGGTTATACCTTTCCAAGGAATAAACTGCCTCTATTTGCTGAAACAGGTACCACCAAGTTCTCCAATTCCAGGTAAGCTGATTCCTCCAAATAGCACTGTTATCTCACATATATTTCTTTTACTATAATTGTAAGGCAACTCATTTGAAATATTAATTTTCTTTGAAAAGTGATAAATGTATCCCTCACATCTGACAAGATGCCATATTTAAATACCAACCACAGATGAGATAATGTGGTTATAAATGCAGCATCAGCTGCTTGAGGACCAATACACATCTATCATATAATTGGAATAAGATCTATTATGAGAGAGACATTTGGTAGTAAGCACTTCTCCGTGATAAAAATCACCCTAATTGCTAGTAATTACTTTAACATCTTTATTAGTTGTAGACACAGTTATAAAATGATCTGCATTATAAAATTGGATTTCAGAATGATTGAGATTATGATCGATGGGAAAATAAATGTAGGGAGTTTTGCTGTAGTGTAAAAATTTTTGAATTTGTGTCCAGATGAAGGGATTTGAATCTGAGTGCCTCCAGTGAAGGGGTCACATCTCTAAAACTCAGCCGCATCATTATAAAAATGGTTCCAATAATCATTTCTTACTACACATATTTTTAAAAATGTTCTGCAATGATGTGAGAATGGGAATGGTCATTGTAAAACTGAAAGTAAGCAAAGGTGTTGTCATTTCTGATTAATCAATAAATTCTTGGCTTTTTTTTAAGTATATGCTATTATTCTCTAATTTTGCCTCTTCATAAAATTCCTCTGGGATAATTGTTTCAAATGTAGCTTCCCAGAGGAAAAAGCTTCCTTTTTCACCAGAGATTATAATTGAATATTATTATAGAGGATCCCAAGAATATTTTTTTTTTCAGTCAAGACATATATATCTTTCTAATCATCAGACAAGTTTGGAAAATATTGACCTACATCCTTGATCTCAGGGAAAGTGTGTGAACACAGCAATTCAAATGTTAAAGCATTTGAACTGAAATAAAATTTCAAGTACTAAAAAATGAAACAAAATTTCTCCCCCTTGGAGAACACAGCAATTTGTCTTTTTTTACCCCTTTCTGTCTTTTTAATTACCAATGGTATACCAGACATGAAACATACTCAATCAACCTCTTCCTTTTGTTGGTATGACATCTTCAGGAATTAAGACATTTTGCCATCTTCCTCACAACATTTCTTAAGTAGAGAGATACATTAGAATCAATTTTCTAACTGTTTGCCTAGAGAATCAATTGTCAACACATGTTAACATTATACAACGAGAAATAATAGTCAGTCATTTTATTCCTCCTGGTGAAAGAATACAAAATCTCCTATGTTCTCCTGTATGAAGAAGATAAAAACATACTATCTGACCCATAAAAAGTCAGCAAACTCCAGAAAGTGGAAACTCAATAGAATATCAGTCCAGCTTCATCAACAAATAAATTGATAGAAAAAAAAAAAGATGGAGAGAACTTATAGATTAAAAGAAACAGAAGACTATAGACGTTCCTTACTTTAACCCTGATTTATACAAATTTTAAAAAAGGGGAGGAGATAACTAGAAATTTTAACACTTACAATATATTTGATGATATTAAGGAACTATTTTTATTTGTTTTAGGTATGATGATGGTATTGTGGTGATGTTAAAGTCTTTGTCTTTTAGAGATACATACCAAAATAATTGTGGAGGAAACAATATGATGTCTGGGATTGCTTTAAAATATTCCAAGAAGGGGGAAATGGATAAGGTCCTAGATGAAGCACAATTGACAAGTCTGCTGGTTGTTGGGGATAGGTGGGTATACGAGGATGCATTTTTCAGTCTTTATACTTTTAAGTATATTCAAAATGCTCCATAATAGAAGGTTAAACATAATGAATATATATCTAAGCCCATTTCTAGAGGTACTGACTCCGCAGATCTGGGGTAAACCCCAGGCATTTATATCTTAAGTAAGCGGTACAGATGCATCTGATATAGAACCATAGATTTAGACATACCATAAAAGTTAATGTGTATATTTAATAAATATGCTTATATTTCCACTATTTTAGTTCTTTCTATGTGGGGCATCCATAGAACTCATCTTGATGAACAATCTAAGTAATTAAGCAAGCTAAATATTTTTTTCTTTTCACAGATTTGAAATATTAGCCAATAAATCAATTGCAGATATGTCTTGTGATTCTATAAATACAGTCAATCAAAAACAGATAATCAATTTGTTATTTTGATGCAATGCAGTATTCCTAATAAAACTTCCTATTCTTAAAAATCTTAGAGTAAAGGCTTGGGAAAGTCCATTTTGCATCAATACAAGAATTCTGTTGGGAGAGGGCAGAAAAAAAAATAAACACACAGGTAAGTAAATATGCAGACTCAGAGTTAATAAAAGAGGATAATAGTCAAACATTTTTATTGAACACTTAGAGAAGATGTAATCATCAATACGCATTGAATCACGATGAAAGAAAAAATCACTACCAACTACAGCCATCGGTGTACAATTCTGATTATATTAAACTTACTTGAAAGATTTTTTAAGCTACTAATGCCCACACCCCTAACTCTAAATATTTGGATGCCATCAGTCTGGAGTGAGGTCTGAATATTGGTACAGTTTAGAGTTCTTCAGATAATTCTAATATGCTGCCTGGGTTGAGAAATATTTCGCTGTAGACAAAATAACTCTCTATTTGAATACAAATTTTGAAGATTGCTCATGGTATCAACTTGGAGAACTATACAGCCAGATTAAAACAATAAGGGGATTTCACAATAAGTTCAACATCTGAGAGGTGTGAATTAGTGCATTAATTTCAATCTGACCCTTGGTATTGAATTTTTTTCTTACTACTGACTTGTGTATAGTGTAACAAAATATTTACTAAATGTATGCTCTATCTAGATAACTGTTGAATGTCATATGTTAGCATACGAAGAGTCAAACGCATTCCTTGCTTCCGTGGTGATATTAATCAAGGCCAAAGTTAGACATGCAACCATGCAACCAGCCAACATATATGTATTGGTTGACTACTATGTGTGGGGCCTTCTACCAGGCGCTAGGAGGCACTACAGTGAATGAGACTTTAAACTCCAGTGGATTTAATCCAAATGGATAAAATGAAGAGCAAGCAAATAAGTGTGAACATATTGGTTTCAGATTCTGATAAATTACACAGGTAATGTGATGGAGAGTGATGGGATAGAGAGTTACTTTCCACAGGGTGCTAAGGGAAAGCATCTCTTAAAGGTCCTTTCTGATCAGAAACAGGAATGAGGAGAAGTCAGCTGTGTAGATATGGGGAATTGTTTTCCAAGTAGCAGAAATAGCCTCATACAATACAACTCAGAAAAGAGCCTGCACAGCCCACAAACAGTAAGCACAGTGTGGACGGAGCCTATTGAACAAGAGCAAGGGAGAGAGAGATGAAAAGAGGTCAGAGAAGTAAGCAGAAATCAAATCAAGTAGTGTCTTTAGGCTGCAGCAAAGACGTTTTATTTGTTTTGTTTTATTTTGTTTTTCCTCAAGGGCAATGGGAAGCCTTTTAACAGGTCTAAGCAGGGAAGTGACATGATCTGACTTATAATTTTGAAAGGTCACTCTAGCTTCTGTGCAGAAAAAGGATTATAAGGCAAGAGTGGAAATAGATAGGTAGAAAGTAATTGCCATAGTCCATCAGTGTGAATACAGAAGACTACTTATCAAATTTACAGACTATCCAAATCTAGAAAACAGAACCATTAGTTGGTTCATTATTTAGCTCAAATTTTTATGTTAAATTCCATCTAGTTGATAAACTGTGAGCTATTATTCTAGATTTTTGAAAGCATATTAAAACTTAATTCTTTCACCTAATAGTTATGACAGTCTTTCACAGCTTTGTGCCAGCCTGCATGTTAGTGTTATAAAATAAAGATAGATGCCATAGAATGAATTTAGATTTTATAAAAGCATAGTGAGAATTAACTGAGGATTCTTAAGCAGGGGAGTTACATGATTTGATTTCTGCTTTAAAAAGGTCAGTCTTAGAATTGTCTGAGATAGTCAAGAGCAAAAAAGAAAGACTAGTTAGAAGATTATTGCCTTTTGAAATTATAAATCAGATGATGTTAACTTCCCTGCTTAGAATTCTTAAATCCAGACAAAAATGATGTTATCCCAGGCAGCTATGGAGAGGATGAGAAGTGACAGGATGCATTTCGGAGGAAGACCCACATGGATTAAAATTCAGAAGCGAAGGAAAGAGAGAATTCAAAGCTAATTCCTTGGGTTTTGTATGAAATAACTGGATGACTGCTAATGCCATAAACTGAAGTGAAGACTAGGGAGAGAAATATTTTTTAGGGAGAAATAAAGAATTCCATTTTGGGAATGTGAAGTTTATAGTGTCTTAAGGATCAAGTGGAGATGTTAAGAATTGAGCATAGAAGACAGAGATCCAGAAGACATTAGGGATCTGAGATGTAGATTAAATCCACAGGCCTGAAAGAAATGATCCAGACAGAAACAAAGACCATGAGGTGGGCTAAGGACTTATCTCTGAGGTCTTCTAATATTTAAGAGAGGGTGGGATACCAGCAAAGAAATCCAACAAGAAGTGATATAGGCAGAGAATCTGAGATGTTTGCTAGCCTGGAATTCAGCAGATGAAAATATTTCAAGAAGCCAGTGATAGTAAAATGTATGAGATGCTGGTAAGATATAAATAAATCTTGTAAATTCTCCATCCAAGGACAGAGATGGAATAAGAATTAATTGATGATATTTGAAAAGGATTGACGCTTAATATATAAGGTAAACACAAATTACATTAGTTGAGGTAGGTAGCCTGCTGACGACAATGAGCCTGAACATCTCACTGGTGGTTGAGGAGCTCTGCTGTACTTAGTCATTTAGCCACACAGACTCTCTGTTTAGTGGCTTCTGTGGATCATGTACATCCAGTCAGCAAGCAGAAGAGAGAAGAAAGAGAGAGAGAATAAATAGGGGCTTTTTAGGCTTTTAAGTACCTTGGCCAGGAAATGATATATCACGTTTGCCCACTTTCCATTGGAAAGAACTAATCAATATGGCAAGTGGGGTGAGACATAATCAATATGGCAAGTAGGGTGAGACATTTAATTTATTGGTGCGTATTGCAACAGGAAGTGAGTTCAGTAGTTTCTAGCCAGTTTCTTCCACACAGATGTTTTTTGAAATCACTTCAATAACTCTAATTTTTTTAATCTATAAAAATATTGGAACATTATTCCATTGATCATTTAGGTTGGTACTTTAATTCAATACATATGATCTCTTTGCTTTGCCTTCACCAAGTACAGACCTTCATCATTATGCTACTATGTGATTTAAATTATTTGATTTGTTAATTTGATTTACCAGGTGCTCTAGGATCCATTTGATTCACAGATGAAATACAGTTTATACCTTTGTATCAGATACGTGTCTCATTTAAACTGTCTTTATATCATAAAAATATAGTATACTAATAAGTTGATCAGAGTATTATATATTAATTTTATAACACCATTGTCTTTTCATCTCCATATTGTCTTTATCATATTAGAGTACTATTTTCAAGTCTACCTATTTATTTCAACCAAACATGTTGTCATTAGATATTGATAGTAAATATAGATATTTTAATGGTAATATTATGTCCTATATAGTCAGTTTAAAAATTCATCATATTATGGGAAATTTGATGAATAGTAAATAAGAATAGAGAATCAGGAAAGATTCTATTGGTTAATAGACACAAATTAGAGTTTTTAATAAAACTGCTTGCATATTCAGTATTCCATAAGTTGCTTCTGTGATAATTGCACTAATAACAAATTAGATAAATTAAAAGTAATGTATCTGCTAACTCCAAGTTACATTTCACTAGATATATAAATGATGAAGATTTTAATATGAAGCACATCATGACTTTAAATTACAGTATTTGAAAAGAGATTTTTTTAAGTTATTACTGTTATTGGTGTGAACTTTCCTATAAAGAACTGGTTAGGTGAATGATGATACTATTGACCTGCTGAGAGTGCTCTGAATGATAATATCTAACACTAATGAATTAGTTTCAGCTGTCCTAATAGCAGCTAGTCTTTCCCATACAATTTCTAAAAATAATTAGCAAAAGCAGCAGGGGTAACCTATACCTATGATTGGTCTCATTAATAGTATGCTCATATCCATCATATCAATTACCATAAGTAGAAAAGAATTGCAAAATGGGTGTATATAGATTAGCCAATGTCCTACTCTTCACTTGTTTTCTGACTCCAAATCAGTTTCAGTTTGTGTTGATTTAGGAATTTGCTTACCCAATTAGTGATAGAATGTCAAATATTCACTCAGTCAGGTATTAATATTTTAAAACAGTATAAAATTAAGTAGTTTATTTGAAAAAAATTTTATTTGAGAAATTTAGTCCACAAAATGAATTAGCCTACAGTATATGGTTTTCTAAAATGTAAATTTAAATATATCTATTTATACACATATATATTCCTGTGTATGTAAATGTATATGTGTGCATAAATGTATATATACACATACCTATACATATATACAATATATGTATGTGCATATATAGTGCATATATATTCAAATAAGTATATATGTGTGGTATATGTATATACATATGTGTATATGTCTGTGTGTGTGTTTATATATTCAAATAAAGAACACAAAAATGCAAGAATGAATAATCACAAAAGATTCAGTTAAGCAGAGATCAAGTAACCATGCCACAGTCACTTTCACCTAAAATTCCATGAAATGACAAAATAAATGTAAAAGAGAACAAATATATTTAAAGCAGCACAGGAAAACATAAAACAGTGACATTCCAAAAAAAAAAAACCCAAAAGATAGAAAGAAAATAGGATCAGATGCTTAGGTATTCCAAAAATGGAAGATATTATGGCACAAATGCATTAAGGATAAAAAGCATTAAGAATTAAATGCATTGAGGATAAACATCTTAGCACTAAAGCAAGCTGGAAGCCCAGTCCAATTCATACCAGAAGTGGCAGAGGGCCCATTTGGAAAAACAAAATAGTTGACCTCTCTCTCTCCTGGATTAGTGCTAAGCAATAAGTAAAAATATCATTAACCCAGAGGTTAAGCAATTAGTGTGGAAATTGGAACAGTAGAATCAGGAGAGTGTCTCCAATAGCTGCTAAGCAGGTAACAACCACCCTGAGAAGATAATCACGATGAAACCTAAACTTAAATCATGTAGCATGTCTTACTGTTGTTTTTACTCCACTACAGATTGAACTGACATGTAAATTATAGTTATCACTTTAAAACAGTATGCAGACAATCAAGAATCATAAAACAAAAGAGCAAAAACAATAAAAAAGAGGCACCAAACCAGACAAATTGAACCAATGCTAAAAGAAAAATGGTTTGTAATGCAAACAAGTTAATGATAGAATAAATACCAATACTATCCAAATTAATTACCTGCCTCAAACCTCACACAAAAACCAATGCAGGAGAGATTGTAGGCAACGTGTGAAACATGAAACAATAAAGCTTCCTAGTGGAAATATATTCATGACTATGGGATAGGCAATGATTATTTAAATAGGACCCAAATGTAGCCATTATAAAGGAAAAGTTGATAGAGTGGTCTTAATCCGAATCAAGATCGTTTTATTCAAAAGACACGATTAACAGAGCTAAAATGCAAGCCAAAATCTGAGAGAAGCTCTTCCTAATACTGATATTAGACAAAGAAAGTGTATCTGGAATACTCCAAGAAATGTTATAAATCAATAAGACAGCCTAGTAAAAGGCCAAAATCGTGGAGAGGCACTTTACAAAAGAAGATACCTAATGGCCGATAAGGTGTAAGAAGATGTTCACCATTGTTAGTTATCAGAGAAAAATGGAAACTTCAATGATACGCCTCTAAAACTCTCATCAGCTTGACTAAAAGGAAAAAGAAAACTCAAAGTTTGGGCAAAGATGTGTAGCAAGTAGACCTCTCAAACACTGCTGGTAGTATCCCTTAAAGACAAATACATGCAAAACATATGGCCCAGCAATTCCATCCTTGCTACATACTACATGGAAAGATATAGAAATGTACACACATGCTGACAGGTATGCTGTTGGTAATAGTTTATTATCGTATCATTTTTCTCTATAACCAAATATTAAGTAGAGAAAAATCCTGGTGAAGGGGAAAAATGTCATTTGGATATTTTGAAGATTTGAGTTATCAGATAAATCTCTCTCTTTCCAGGATCTGATGGCCAAAGTACTCACTCTCTCTCTTCCCCCTTCCTCCTTGTTTCCTTTTACACACACATAAACACACACACGTACTCCAACATAAATACTTAATCTATTTATCCTTTACTTTATGATCAGCCATTAAAACTAGTGGGGTTCTCACATGCTTATGGAGGCTGAGAATTTCCACGATCTGCCCTCTGCAAGCTGGAGACCCAGTAAAGCCAATCATGTAATTCAGTCTGAGTTCGAAGGCCTGAAAACCAGGAAAGCCAATGGTTTAAATCCCAGTCAGAGGGCTAGAGAAGATGAAATGAAATGTCCCAACTCAACCAGGCAGGCAGGAAACAAAAAGGGGCAAATTTCTCCTTTCTCTGCTTTTTGTTCTATTCAGGCCTTCAAAGGATTCGATGATGCCCACCCACACTGGGAAAGGTAATCTACTCTATTAAATCAACCAGTGCAAATGGTAATCTCATCTGGAAACACCTCACGGACACACCCAGATATAATGTTTAATCTGGGTACCCGGCTGCCAGTCAGGTTGACACACAAAATTTATCATACTTACTTACTACTCTATCACTATGGCTTAGCAGTGTCTTGCATATTTTAATGACTTAATAAACATTTGCTGAATAAAAGATTTTAAAATTAGTGATTATGAATAGATGTGGAAAAGTTGCAAAGCTGAAGTTATAAAATGAATAACTATTTTAGTGAGCTTGGACTTCCAGTCAGGGCTTTCTACTCTTTCTCTCTCCTTTATTTCTTTAAAAATGGTGCACGAATGACCAGATCCTGGCTTTCTGTGTCTATCAATAATACCTAAACGCCTGCTTTCATTAAATGTGCTCATCCCATGTGATGTAGCTCCAGTTTACTTTCTCAGGATGTTTTCACTACACTGGGGCTCTTGACGTGTTAATCCCCAGTGGATGAGCAAACCCATTGAAACGCAAGAGGTTGAAGAATTAACTGGTCACTTCAATAACTGTGGACTCACTATGTTCATGCTTCTCAAATTACCTTTTTTATAACTTCTTAACTATCATGGATTGATACAATGAAAAATAACTACTCGAAGAATAATGACATGTTTGACATGCCATGACAATGTCAAATTGCTATAAAAGTCTCTAAATACCTTTTGGTACTTATATCTTTATAGGCAGCAGTAAGCAGTTTGGAGACATCAGTCCATGGACCACACTGGGAGCATTGGTGCTCTAAGTTACATAGGAGAGAGTGAAGATCAAGGTCTCAGGACAAAACAGATGACACAATGAAATTAAGGTTATTTGAGGAGGTTTTAGTATATGAGCTATTTGCAAAAGTATGATCAAGGAATAGAGAAAAATCAAGAGTAGTTACCAGAACCTCTATTGCAGGCGAGAATTCTTAGTCTCATAGAAGTTAAATAAATTAAACAAAGTCTCACAGCAAATAAATCCTTGCTCCAAGATTTCAACCCATGCTGACTGAGCCCTAAGGAAACAGATGATCTTTTGAGGAGCCTTAATTGGACACCCAGAGCTTATCAAAATAAGGAATGGTAGGCTACTTAACAATCTAGGAAATAGTATAAAACAACAAAGTATAGATTGAACACTTACTAAAGAGATTTAGTAAGTCTCTTACTAAAGAGACTAAGAGAGGATGATCAGAAGAAAATAGTGAAAAATTAGTGAAGCTAATCAATATATATCTACTCGAGAAACTACTGAGTTCCAGAGTAGACAGTACTGAACATGTAACATTGATGAAAAAGATTACTAGTGGTGTGAATTGTGGCATGAGAAGAGTGACCAAGGTGTGCTCCAGCAATTTCTATCTGGAAGTATCCAAAGGTTCCCTCAATCAACACAGAGGGTGTATACTGGAAAATAACACGAG